>NW_027101001.1:0-12500 GCF_029633855.1 Hoplias malabaricus
AAAAAAACAAAAGCAGATGCACATAAATGGAAAAACCTAATGCGTACAAAAGAAGGGCAAAAAACAAGACTGGTGGTCTGAGATTTCTTACCATGGCATCCCTCAGCATAGAAGCGCTCAGGGTACGAGCGTCCTTTGTACCGCCCACTGGAGTTCCTGGCAATATGAAGAGACTAATAGCTATAGCCAAGCACTGCTACAAACGCCGGATTGAGGAGCACTTTACCTCCTCTGACCCTCGGCATATGTGGCAGGGAATACACACCCTGACTGACTATAAACCAACTAGCTTTGTTCCATCTACCAACAGTGCTTCACTCCCTGATGAGCTGAACAACTTTTACACTCGTTTCGACCAGATGATATTGATTTCTTCAATAAACGATCCTCCACCGACGACAACCCACTTGTACTTTCCACTTCGGACGTCAGTCGCATGCTGAGCAGAGTGAATGCACGGAAGGCAGCTGGCCCTGGTGGTGTACCTGGCCGTGTACTAAGAGCTTGTGCTGTGGAACTTGCGGGTGTCTTCGCTCTCAACAGCACTACACACTGCACTAACCCACCCCGCTTGGAAGCATAAGGAAGCATAAAGTAATCTAAATCTCCCTGGTAGGCGGCTGCGTTGACCTTGGACCTCAGAAAATACAGTGGACCCACACCAGCAGATGACATGGGACCCCAAACCGCCACTTACTGTGGAAACTTTGCAGGGTACCTCGAGCAATGTGGATTCCGTGCCTCTCCTCTCTTCCTCCAGATTCTGGGACCTTGATATCCATAGGAAATGGTCCTTGGTCTCCCAGGACCAAGATGGCATCGCGATCACACTGCGAGGCTCAGCGTCTTACCGGTTTTAGTGATGTTATACTTCTGTACTTAGCTATCTCCAGTTTTCTTGCGCAAATAACTCTTGCGAACTACAGTTACGACAGACAGACACTTTTTGAAATTAACATTCACTGCACAAACACCGGATTCAGCATCGGTTCGACTTTAACCAGCTTCAAAACAACACCCCTCCCCCATCTTGGACTTTCCGATCATCTTTCTTTGTTCCTGCTTCCCAAATACACTCCAGTCATGCAGAGGATTAAGCCTTCAACCAGAACTGTAAAGTTCTGGATGGATGGGGCTGACTCCTTCCTTCAGCAACAGTTCCAGCACACCGACTGGAGTGAGTATGCTGCCCGAGCCTCCACAGGCTCACACATCCACTTGGACACCTACACTAACTCTGTCCTGAAACACATCAACAACTGTGTGGACTGACTTTGACTGTCTGTCTTATTCCTGTCTTCTCCTCAAAGAATTCTTTGAGCATCGATCTTTCTTCCTGGTGATACTTAATCATTAAATTTAAGTTTGCCATAACAATTAACATTCCCTATTCAAATGCCCTGGATAAACAGAGAGGTTCGCACATTGCTCAAAGCCAGAGATGCTGCCTTCAGATCAGGACGCCGGGAAGCATACAGCTTGGCCAGAGCTAACCTGAGGAGAGGAATAGCTATAGCCAAGCACTGCTACAAACGCCGGTCCTGATTTACAGAAAAAAGAAAAGCAGATGCACATAAATGGAGAAACCTAATGCATACAAAATAAGGGCAAAAAACAAGACTGGTGGTCCGAGATTTCTTGGCATGGCATCCCTCAGCATAGAAGCGCTCAGGGTACAAGCGTCCTTTGTACCGCCCACTGGAGTTCCTGGCAATATGAAGAGACTAACAGCTATAGCCAAGCACTGCTACAAACTCTGGATTGAGGAGCACTTTACCTCCTCTGACCCTCGGCGTATGTGGCAGGGAATACACACCCTGACTGACTATAAACCAACTAGCTTTGTTCCATCTACCAACAGTGCTTCACTCCCTGATGAGCTGAACAACTTCTACGCTCGTTTCGACCAGATGATATTGATATCTTCAATAAACGATCCTCCACCGACAACAACCCACTTGTACTTTCCAATTCGGACGTCAGTCGCATGCTGAGCAGAGTGAATGCACGGAAGGCAACTGGCCCTGGTGGTGTACCTGGCCGTGTGCTAAGAGCTTGTGCTGTGGAACTTGCGGGTGTCTTTGCTCACATCTTTAATGTTTCGCTTGCCCAGGCAGCTGTACCTTCTATCTTTAAATCAGCCATCCTTGTGCCTGTGCCTAAGCATTCTACTGCTTCAGACTTTAATGAATTTTGACCTGTAGCACTCACCCCAATATTTTCCAAGTGCTTTAAAAGACTAGTTCTTTCTCACTTGAAATCCTGCCTGCCTGCTACGCTGGACCCACACCAGTTTGCTTATCATAGCAACAGATCCACAGAGGACGCTATCTCAACAGCACTGCACTAACCCACCTGGACTGTCAAAACTCATAGGTGAGAATGCTGTTCCTCGATTTTAGTTCTGCATTCAACACAGTGATTCCGCCTATGCTGATATCCAAACTCCACCCTCTGGGTATCAGCACATCACTCTGCCACTGGATTTTAGACTTCCTGTCTAACAGACCCCAATCTGTTAGATTAGGCAACCTTCATTCATCAACCATCACCTTGAACACTGGCGTTTCACAAGGTTGTGTTCTTAGCCCGATTCTGTACTCTCTCTTCACCCATGACTGTGTACCTGCCTATGGTTCAAACACCGTAGTCAAATTCGCAGATGACACCATGGTGATAGGCTTGATTACAGACAATAATGAAACGCCCTACCGGGATGAAGTACAGCATCTGTCCTTGTGGTGCCAAAAGAATAACCTGGTACTAAACACGCTCAAAACAAAGGAGATCATCATGGACCTCAGACGGACTAGGAACCAAGCTCACGCCCCCATTCACATCAACGGAACTGCAGTGGATCAGGTGTCCAGTTTCAAGTTCCTTCGAGGACATCTACCATAAACGCTGCCTGGGCAGGGCAAGAAATATCGTCAAGGACGTCACACACCCAAATCATGGACTTTTCAGCCTTTTACCATCTGGCAGACGTTACAGGAGCCTCTTTTCCCGCACTAACAGGTTTCGTAAAAGTTTTTTTTTCCTGAGGCTGTTATCCGGATGAACACTATTCAGGCACTTTAAATAAATCTTGCACAATCATTTCACTGCACCTTCTGTAAAGCTGTATTTCATTCATCCTTCAGTACATAATTCATCACCTACACAATGTTACTTTGCTTACATATTTTATATTTCAATATGTATATATGGTTACTTTAACTTCCATAATCACAATGTCATATCACTACTGCACTTTATGTAAATTATGTAAATAATGTTATATATTGCACTTCTGGTTAGATGCTAACTACATTCCATTGGCCCTGTACTTGTACTCTGCACAATGACAATAAAGTTGAATCTAATCTCATCTAATTTATTTTAATCAGGGAACATAACTTTGGACCACTCGGGAGCAGTCCAGTCCTTTTTCCTGACGCTGTCTCTTGTTCAAGAGTGGCTTGGCATAAGGAACATGACAGCTGACACCCATGTCTTGCATACATTCAAATTTTATGACCAGCACCTGTATGTGCTTGTATAATTTTAATTTCTTAACATTGAGGTTGCCCAGAAGCTCAATGTTGTATTGCAACTCTTCGCTTCCACATTAAATTACCTGACGCTGGATTATAACTTACTTCTGAACGTCATTGTTCCATTATCTTGGGCATGATTTTAATGTGTGAGCAATCTTTTTGTGCTGACTATATGCAGGTGTATTGTTTAACACTAGAACTACCAAACCGCTGCCATTTGGCAATTATACCTTTAAATCCCAAAGAACTGCCATTTGGCAGGTGTGAACAGCTCTTCTCACCTCCAGTGTTATGTAAATGAGGCCTTTACATTTGAAAGGAGACACTCTACTGCACTCCACACTCTTCTCTGCAGCAAGTTGGTGAACCCCCACCCACAAAAAAAGTCAACATTACCAGACATTTAGATTCAAGGTAGTTTTATTGGTATATGAACAGGAAAGAAACATTTTGCTTGGTTTCCCTGTACAATGAAATAGTAATAAAGGAAGTAATGAAAGATTAAATAAGCATGCAACAATATGTTAACAAAAGTATTCATGAATAGAAATGTAAACTTTACAGAAATATAAACTATGTGCTTCATGCCACACTGTGCCATCTTTTGCCGTCTCTGTCAGCCACCCGTGTGTCTCCATGCGACCTCTCTTTCCTGGAGGTGGTGAAGTCTCCTCATCTACAGGACCATATGTTTGAGAATTGATTAGTGAAAGGTTCAAATAATGTGAAATTGACACAAACATGGTATTTGAATTATAATTCCAAAACATCTGAAGTATGCCTCCTTTGTGCTAATGTAGGATTGTTTTCACAGTGCAAAAAGTGGCATATTGATTAGTCAAAATAGCTCTGATATTTTGTAACCTTATTTTAAGTAGTTTTTGTCTTTTGAAAAACTGCCAATAGGTAAAGATATTTTTTAATAAATTTATACAAAAAAACAACCCTCAGCTAGTTGTAAAAAAAGACATTTTTACTTAAACTTTTTAAAACCCAAAGTAAAAGAATCGTATCAGGACATTTTGTCTTGTTTTAAGTCAAAATACAAGTCAAAATTACTCAAATTAAAATAGAATAATATTCTTGAGCAATTTTAACTTCAAGATTGTACTTTTTGCAGTGTGTCTCTTCCAAAATCACAACAGCTATAACCAGCAAACAAACATAGAAAATTTAGGAAATCTTACCAGAAGAGATTTCAGAGTCACCGCTCTGATGGAAACGCCCATGCCCACGTTGTGCTCGGCCCGCCCGAAATAACCTCCTATGCAGAAGGGGTGCGACATGCCTGGGATCCTCTCTGACGTTGACGAGGGTCCAAGATTTCTTAACATGACATTCCTTAGCATAGAAGCGCTTGTACAAGTGTCCTTGTACCGCCCACTGGAGTTCCTGGCAATACGAAGAGGACGGAGATAAAAGGGAGATGACGAGGCACCAATAAGGGAATGTTTGGGTTGATGGAACGAGACATGATCTAATAATGGTGTACGTGACTGGGGTCCTATATATGGCTTGGATTTGTTCAATAAATTCAAGAGATAAGAGAGAATCTTTGACTGTCTGTCTTATTCCTCTCTTCTCCTCAAAGAATTCTTTGAGCGTCGATCTTTCTTCCTGGTGATACTTAATCATTAATTTTAAGTTTGCCATAATAATTAACATTCCCTAATCAGAAGCCCTGGATGAACAGAGAGGTTCGCACTCTGCTCAAAGCCAGAGATGCTGCCTTCAGATCAGGATGCAGGGAAGCATACAGCTTGGTCAGAGCTAACCTGAGGAGAGGAATAGCTATAGCCAAGCACTGCTACAAACGCCGGTCCTGATTCACAAAAAAAACAAAAGCAGATGCACATAAATGGAAAAACCTAATGCGTACAAAAGAAGGGCAAAAAACAAGACTGGTGGTCTGAGATTTCTTACCATGGCATCCCTCAGCATAGAAGCGCTCAGGGTACGAGCGTCCTTTGTACCGCCCACTGGAGTTCCTGGCAATATGAAGAGACTAATAGCTATAGCCAAGCACTGCTACAAACTCTGGATTGAGGAGCACTTTACCTCCTCTGACCCTTGGCGTATGTGGCAGGGAATACACACCCTGACTGACACTGACACACCCATCTCAGTTACCTCCATCGTGTATATTTGTAATATTGTACTATAGTGAGAAAGGTTTATTCTATTTTATTTCACTCAGCATGTAGCCAGATAGGCTATTTACTTTGGTGCAGTTTATTATATAAAGTTTATGCACTTTATTAACAAGTTTTCCAGTGTCTGCAGTCATCTTTCTCTAAAACTCACACAAAGACATTATTTGAACTATAATTCCAAAACACCTCAAGTCTGCCTCCTTTGTACTAATTTTGGATTGTTTTCTCACTGATGATTTGTCAAAATAGCTAAAGTTCAGATTTTAAGTAAATTTGCCTTTTGAAAAACTGCCTCCTTTGTACTAATGTAGGATTGTTTTCACAGTGCAAAAAGTGGCATATTGATTAGTCAAAATAGCTCTGATATGTTGTAACCTTATTTTAAGTAGTTTTTGTCTTTTGAAAAACTGCCAATAGGTAAAGATATTTTTACATAAATTTATACAAAAAACAACCCTCAGCTACTTGTAAAAAGGACATTTTTACTTAAACATTTAAAAACCCAAGTAAAAGAATATTATCAGGACATTTTTTCTTGTTTTAAGTCAAAATATCTCACCCCATTGGCAAAGTGTTTTTCTTGACAAGTAAATATGACTCAAATTAAACTTAAATACTATTTTTGAGCAATTTTTACTTAACTGAATTTTTTATTTATATTTCTCAAGGTTTTTGTAGGTTTCACATCAAATAATACTGCATTAGATCAACAAATATAAACTAAAAAGCTTAAATAATTCTTTATTGTGTGTATTCTAAATAAACAAGTATTATTTCATTATATTTTTGAAAGATTATAATAATAATTATCAGCAGCTGAGAAAACTGCCAAAGTACCAAAATATTTTTTATTTGTTGAGACTGTTGCCCTAAACTAAACTCCTGAAAGTCTGTGCCTGCTGTGACTCTCAGAGCTTTGTCAGTCAACACAGTTCACACTATCACCCATCCCCCCGTTTTAGCACCTAGTAGTGGCTTAATGTACATAACAAAATGTGGCCTAATGGGTTGCAAATTACCCCAGCACTGCCATTTGGCAGCCTCTGGTAGAAAAAGGGGGTATATGAAAATCCTGATAGTTCTAGTGTTGACATTCTGACTGGTGTTCGCTCAGAAGCTTTTAAATTTTTCGCTTCCACCTTAAGTAATGCAGCAGTAACATTAGCTAACTTGAAAATTTGAAAGTAAGGCGTTCGGACAAGAGTTTCAGAAGGGCAGGCTGGCTCACTGTGGTTACGTGTTTGTCGGTTTACTGGCATTATAAATATATCAAAGATAGTTGGAAACTTTGTGAAAGGACGTTTGTGTTGCCTTATCAAAGTAGCCAACACTTTAAAAATGTTAATGTCTATGGATGTTGGGCATGTTAAAAGTATTAAAAACATTACAAAACACTTCAACGAATGATAAATATATACGCCATCCCAATCCCAATATATTTGCCTGTAATGGAATATATTGGAATCGGGACGTTCCGGGAGCCACCTGGTGGATTGATGCAAAAGTGCGGGTAAAAGGCCCAAACTTTGAGGATTTTTAGCTCTCACCACGTGTGCCCAGGACCCGACCCCGGGCTCTGCAAAGTAAATCGTCTAGGGGGCGCCGCGCGCTAGGCCGATAAGGTCCACCAAGCGGCGTATCATATATGTGGATTGGGATGGTGTGGTACTACGAAGAGGTAAGCAACTGCTATTTTGTCCACTAAATGGCTTTTCGGAACTAAGACCCCACCACCACCTGTTAGGTCTAAATGGAATTGTGGACCCATTTGTGGCCACATACTTATATATGTTAAGATAGGATAAATCTCCTTCAAAATTATATTGAACAAAAAAATCTGAATTAAAAAAGGGCTTTTTTCAGCAGTAAATTCAGTGGTGGTTGAAGTGAGGGGTATATATATCTATGTTTGTGTGCGCTTTTAAACGTATTTATGTTTATATAAATATTATGTTTGTATAATGTTTATACAAAATCTCATAAACATTGTTCAGAACATTAAACACTGGAATTGTTTCCGTTATTTGGTAAGTTAAGGCTTTATGTTGTTTCAGCAATAACGCCATACACCAGTTGGTGGCAGTAAAGCATCATGATTCACGAAATACACAAACTTAACGTGTTAACACGTTCATAACGCGTCAATACCTTAACGTGTTAACACGAAATTATACGCTACGTGTCAACACGGAGAATCCAACACGTTTAGAGCATAATTTAAAACAAATGAAAAAAAAACAGAGGAATTCAAGTTTATAAAGTGTATTGGACTAAAAACAATAAGCTTGTAGCCTACTTAGTGTATACTCAAATACCTACATGCAAAATTGAGCCATGCTTTGGTACTGCGTTCTTATAATGTTTTTTGTGAATTGACTACACTCGGCTCAGAGTCACAGTCAGAAAACAGCGTTGGCCCACAGCAGGCTCAGTGTCACTTTTCTGAGTGTTCTTCGTCAGTAGTCATGGGGGTCCAGGTGTAAGGAATGTCGTTGGTCTCTAAGCGTATTGGATTTGACCATGTTTTTTATGAGATTTTGTATTAACATTATACATATATAAATACGTTTAAAAGCACACACACACACACACACACACACACACACATATATATATATATATATATATATATATATATATATATATATATAAACCCCTCACTTCAACCACCACTGAACTGCTGAAAAAGCCCTTTTTTAATTCAGAATTTTTTGTTCAATTTCATTTTGAAGGAGATTTATCCTCTCTTAATTTATATATAGAAGTAGATACACATAATTAAATAAAACATGAGTAGCTTAATGTATCGTTAAACATACAATACGTTTACAGAAAGAGGAGGATCTGGAAAGTTAATTTCACCATGGGTTTGTATTGACACTGTATTGTTTAGCAGTATGCTATTAAAAGAATGCACATAATTTATCAATGTCAAATCTCAGTATGTGTCACACACATAGTGTGAGAGAATAGTGATGTTTGTTTGTTATACAATTATGAAAAGCTTTAGAGCATGTTATGAATGAAGTTATATAATAATATGCATGTTTACAAATTTTAAGGTACTAAACACCAGAGGTTTTTTATTGTGAAAAATTAACTTCCAGTTGCTATGGGGATCAGCTTACTAATATTGCTGTCTTCACACTGCTCACGTAGGGCTCAACGTAGCCATAGGTCAGTGCTTCGCTCACTATGTTATGAATAATTCAGATGAAACGTAGGGACTACGTTCACAAAGGATTTATGTTTCGTGTCAGCTACAGTGTGTGATGTAAATCCAATCATGAATATGTAAGTAGGCCCGTATGGATTAGTTAAATGCTGTTTTAACTACAGTAACTGAAAAATATCACTGGTGAACGAGACAAAATACATATTCAATTATAACTGATATCACAACAAAAATATAGAATTAGAAACAGTACATAAAAACCCAAACAAAGTGTAGTGTAGCGAAACTGGTGGACTCTCTCTTTGTCTGTGTGTAGATGGATATAATCTCGGTGTGGGGACTAAAACTTGTTTACAGACTCACATTTTTAGTTATACAAATACACGCATTCTTGTGTGTGTACGATTGTTTACATGTGTAAGGAAGAGACGTTATAAAAAATAACTAAATACTCTATAAAGGACTTAAATCCAGGATAATAAGTCTGAATTAATGAAGACACGGCCCCTGTGCATAACTCGTGCGGGAGTTTAAATATCATTTGATTAGAATACAACACTTTTCATGTGTTTAATGAATATATTTTTTGTTAAATATTGGTTTTAATCATAACATAAATGTGTCGCTTTGTCAGTTAGCAAAGTTACATCAGCCAGTAATGTTAAGCTACAGCCCGGTCTCACACCTACTCGTGATATAGTAATCTGCAATTCGTGACATATCGCATATTTTCAGCATGAATTGCAGTCTCCTATATATGTGACTATATCACAAGTAGGTGTGAGACCAGGTTGTAAGCTATCACTACCTCGGGATGTAAAGGTCTTCCATGTGTCTTAGCAAATTACAAATAATTAAAATAAATGTTTTACAGTTACTGAAAGACATCTACGAAGAAATGTACTGCTTAAATATAATATATAACACTTGTGTCAAATATATTGCAATTGGGATGGTTAAAGTAAAGACTTATACATTTTGGGAAAACATTTTATATAGTTAAAAAAAATACATGTTTCCATACAGCCCAAGTCCCTCTGATCCTTTTTCTGTAATTAGAAGTGTAAAATTCTACTGTCAAAAACCCATATATGTTTTTGACTGGAATATATTGGAAGTTGGATTATCAGATCTTGGCTTAGGAGTGAAATATCTTCAAAGTAAGACCAGTTTCGTCTAAGTCTGAGTGTCATCAACTCAGGGTGTGAGTTTGGAGATGATTGGAGGACATCAATTTTTTCACTTAAAAACAACTCATAGGGGGACCCCTTTTAGTTTTTTTGAGTGAAAATATTTATTCTCTCCAATCTTCTCCAAACTCACACGCTGAGTAAGATAGACCCAGACAAAGATAGACCCGTTTGTAAAAACCTCTTATGTTGTTCTGAAGCTGAGATCTGATAATCCTACTTCCAATATATTCAAGTCAAAAAAAAATATATGGATTTTGGACAGTAGAATTTTACAACTCCAAAGACAGATATGAGATCAGGGAGTCATGGGATATATGGCTAAATGTATTTTTAGACATTACAATTATGTTTTCCTAAAACGTGCTCTGATGACAATATGTAGTGATGGGACACCATCCCACTTTGAACATATTTGACACAATATATATGGTAATTGAACAAGCATCCCACTTACAATATATTTGAAGCCATAAGGATGTATGGTAATTGGACAACCATCTCATTTCCAATATATTTGACACCATCAGGATATAGGGGAATTGGACAACTATCCCACTTACAATATATTTGACACCATCAGGATGTATGGGAATTGGACAACCATCCCACTTCCAATATATTTGACACCATCAGAATATATTGCAATTGGACAACCATCCCACTTCCAATATATTAGACACCATCAGGATAACCATCCCACTTCCAATATATTTGACACCATCAGAATATATTGCAATTGGACAACCATCCCACTTCCAATATATTAGACACCATCAGGACAACCATCCCACTTCCAATATATTTGACACCATCAGAATATATTGCAATTGGACAACCATCCCTCTTCCAATATATTTGACACCATCAGGATGTATGGGAATTGGACAACCATCCCACTTCCAATATATTTGACACCATCAGAATATATTGCAATTGGACAACCATCCCACTTCCAATATATTAGACACCATCAGGACAACCATCCCACTTCCAATATATTTGACACCATCAGAATATATTGCAATTGGACAACCATCCCTCTTCCAATATATTTGACACCATCAGAATATATTGCAATTGGACAACCATCCCACTTCCAATATATTAGACACCATCAGGACAACCATCCCACTTCCAATATATTTGACACCATCAGAATATATTGCCATTGGACAACCATCCCTCTTCCAATGTATTTGACACCATCAGAATATATTACAATTGGACAACCATCCCACTTCCAATATATTTGACACCATCAGAATATATTGCAATTGGACAACCATCCCACTTCCAATATATTTGACAGCAATTGGACAACCATCCCACTTCCAATATATTCGGAGGCCGGAAATACCCCATCCCAAACCCAATATAATATACATGTGTTGGGACATTCCATGTGCCACCTGGTGGACTGATGAAAAATTGCGGATAAAAGGCCCAAACTTTGATTATTCATATCTCTTTCCACGTGAGGAGTAGAGACTCAGCGAGGGCGCGGAACTTCGTGGCGTGTTCCCCTGAGCGCACTGGACCCGCTCTCGGGCTCGGCAAAAATCATTTAACGGGCGCCGCGCGCTAGCGCTCTGGTCCCGTCCGATGGCAATATACCATATGTGGATTGGGATGTTGAGTGGCTTTCTTAAGTTAAGGCTTTATGTTGTTTCAGCAATAACGCCATACACCAGTTGGTGGCAGTAAAGCATCATGATTCACGAAATACACAAACTTAACGTGTTAACGCGAAATTATACCCTACGTGTCAACACGGAGAATCCAACACGTTTAGAGCATAATTTAAAACAAATGAAAAAAAAAAAAAACCAGAGGAATTCAAGTTTATAAAGTGTATTGGACTAAAAACAATAAGCTTGTAGCCTACTTAGTGTATACTCAAATACCTACATGCAACATTGAGCCATGCTTTGGTACTGCGTTCTTATAATGTTTTTTGTGAATTGACTACACTCGGCTCAGAGTCACAGTCAGAAAACAGCGTTGTCCCACAGCAGGCTCAGTGTCACTTTTCTGAGTGTTCTTCGTCAGTAGTCATGGGGTAGTACTTCGCTGTCTAGCTTATATAATCCCTCTATTTTTTTGTAACCCTTATTTTGACCCAAATTTTGAATCTGCCCCTTCAGCTGTCCTAGGTGGGGAAAAGGTAATCCCCCCCAATATTGGACTTAAGTCCCCTCTCTATTTATCTTCTATGTATTTTATAACAACAATCGTATTTCTAAGATTCTCAATGATCTTTTTAATATTTGTTGATTAGAGGTGCATGGGAAGAGGAAGGCCTTAAAGATGACTTTCCATTTCTGTCCATAGGGGTGTGTTTTGTTTTTTAAATTTATTTATTTATTTTTAATGTATAGTTAAACAAATCATGTTCCTCGGCTGTGCAGCCCAGTAGTACCAGAGGTGATTAGGACATCTA
>NW_027101001.1:25000-154538 GCF_029633855.1 Hoplias malabaricus
ATTACCACAGTTATCCGAGTAACGTGTGGAGCGATCAAAGGAACCATAACTGATTTAATGAGCCATTCGCAGTTTCACTGTACCGACCGTGTGCACTTAGACCTGCATGGCTTAATCTTTGAGACAAGCATATGTTACTGGCAGGATCAACCAGGTAGCTGCACCGTGGGAAAAGGGGGTGAAACGTCACTCCCCGCCACGTGGGTCGGCCCTACCGAGACCCTTTTCGGGGCCCCGGGTCGGGCGCGGCCGCTCTCGGTGCGTTTGTTCGGAGCAGCACTCCTTTCGGATCTGCTGTCCCGACAGAGGAGAACCAGGAAATGTCGATTCGTGGGGCACGCTGGCAAACAGGAGTGGGGCCACGAGTTCAGATGCAGAGCCCCGGACATCGCTGTGCCTGCGGCCGCCGTTTTCGGACTGTCTCAGCGTAGGGGACTGGCCGCCTAAGTCTCCCAAAGATAGGTACGGGAAGGGTAAACAAAACCCATCCCTGGAAGCTGACCCGCAGCATGGGGTAGGATCCCTCTGCTTCTTTTTATGAAGCCTGGCAGGTGCCTACCCAAGGCGGGTCTGGTTTTCCGGTAGAGCAGCATCTCCACGTCGGTTGTCATCGTTCAGACACCTTCATTTCGTACTGCCCTCTGAAATCCTGACGGCCCCGCACTGGAAACGCCCATGCCCACGTTGTGCTCGGCCCGCCCGAAATAACCTCCTATGCAGAAGGGGTGCGACATGCCTGGGATCCTCTCTGACGTTGACGAGGGTCCAAGATTTCTTAACATGACATTCCTTAGCATAGAAGCGCTTGTACAAGTGTCCTTGTACCGCCCACTGGAGTTCCTGGCAATACGAAGAGGACGGAGATAAAAGGGAGATGACGAGGCACCAATAAGGGAATGTTTGGGTTGATGGAACGAGACATGATCTAATAATGGTGTACGTGACTGGGGTCCTATATATGGCTTGGATTTGTTCAATAAATTCAAGAGATAAGAGAGAATCTTTGACTGTCTGTCTTATTCCTCTCTTCTCCTCAAAGAATTCTTTGAGCGTCGATCTTTCTTCCTGGTGATACTTAATCATTAATTTTAAGTTTGCCATAATAATTAACATTCCCTAATCAGAAGCCCTGGATGAACAGAGAGGTTCGCACTCTGCTCAAAGCCAGAGATGCTGCCTTCAGATCAGGATGCAGGGAAGCATACAGCTTGGTCAGAGCTAACCTGAGGAGAGGAATAGCTATAGCCAAGCACTGCTACAAACGCCGGTCCTGATTCACAAAAAAAACAAAAGCAGATGCACATAAATGGAAAAACCTAATGCGTACAAAAGAAGGGCAAAAAACAAGACTGGTGGTCTGAGATTTCTTACCATGGCATCCCTCAGCATAGAAGCGCTCAGGGTACGAGCGTCCTTTGTACCGCCCACTGGAGTTCCTGGCAATATGAAGAGACTAATAGCTATAGCCAAGCACTGCTACAAACGCCGGATTGAGGAGCACTTTACCTCCTCTGACCCTCGGCGTATGTGGCAGGGAATACACGCCCTGACTGACTATAAACCAACTAGCTTTGTTCCATTTACCAACAGTGCTTCACTCCCTGATAAGCTGAACAACTTTTACGCTCGTTTCGACCAGATGATAATGATATCTTCAATAAACGATCCTCCACCGATGACAACCCACTTGTACTTTCCACTTCGGACGTCAGTCGCATGCTGAGTAGAGTGAATGCACGGAAGGCAGCTGGCCCTGATGGTGTACCTGGCCGTGTGCTGAGTGCTTGTGCTGTGGAACTTGCGGGTGTCTTCGCTCTCAACAGAACTACACACTGCATAACCCACCTCAATAATTTCCAAGTGCTTTAAAAGACTAGTTCTTTCTCACTTGAAATCCTGCCTGCCTGCTACGCTGGACCCACACCAGTTTGCTTATCGTTGCAACAGATCCACCGAGGACGCTATCTCAACAGCACTACACACTGCACTAACCCACCTCGCTTGGAAGCATAAGGAAGCATAAAGTAATCTAAATCTCCCTGGTAGGCGGCTGCGTTGACCTTGGACCTCAGAAAATAAAGTGGACCCACACCAGCAGATGACATGGGACACCAAACCGCCACTGACTGTGGAAACTTTACAGGGTAGCTCGAACAATGTGGATTCCGTGCCTCTCCTCTCTTCCTCCAGATTCTGGGACCTTGATTTCTATAGGAAATGGTCCTTGGTCTTCCAGGACCAAGATGGCATCGCGATCACACTGCGAGGCTCAGCGTCTTACCGGTTTTAGTGATGTTATACTTCTGTACTTAGCTATCTCCAGTTTTCTTGCGCAAATAACTCTTGCGAACTACAGTTACGACAGACAGACACTTTTGGAAATTAACATTCACTGCACAGACACCGGATTCAGCATCGGTTGGACTTTAACCAGCTTCAAAACAACACCCCTCCCCCATCTTGGACTTTCCGATCATCTTTCTTTGTTCCTGCTTCCCAAATACACTCCAGTCATGCAGAGGATTAAGCCTTCAACCAGAACTGTAAAGTTCTGGATGGATGGGGCTGACTCCTTCCTTCAGCAACAGTTCCAGCACACCGACTGGAGTGAGTATGCTGCCCGAGCCTGCACAGGCTCACACATCCACTTGGACACCTACACTAACTCTGTCCTGAAATGCATCAACAAGCGCTCAGGGTACAAGCGTCCTCTGTACCGCCCACTGGAGTCCCTGGCAATATGAAGAGACTAATAGCCATAGCCAAGCACTGCTACAAACGACGGATTGAGGAGCACTTTACCTCCTCTGACCCTCGGCGTATGTGGCAGGGAATACACACCCTGACTGACTATAAACCAACTAGCTTTGTTCCATCTACCAACAGTGCTTCACTCCCTGATGAGCTGAACAACTTCTACGCTCGTTTCGACCAGATGATATTGATATCTTCAATAAACGATCCTCCACCGACGACAACCCACTTGTACTTTCCAATTCGGACGTCAGTCACATGCTGAGCAGAGTGAATGATAACTTCCCCCAATAACTTCCAAGGGGTTTAAAAGACTAGTTCTTTCTCACTTGAAATCCTGCCTGCCTGCTACGCTGGACCCACACCAAATTGCTTATCGTAGCAACAGATCCACCGAGGACGCTATCTCAACAGCACTTCACACTGCACTAACCTACCTCGCTTGGAAGCATAAGGAAGCATAAAGTAATCTAAATCTCCCTGGTAGGCGGCTGCGTTGACCTTGGACCTCAGAAAATAAAGTGGACCCACACCAGCAGATGACATGGGACACCAAACTGCCACTGACTGTGGAAACTTTACAGGGTACCTCGAACAATGTGGATTCCGTGCCTCTCCTCTCTTCCTCCAGATTCTGGGACCTTGATTTCTATAGGAAATGGTCCTTGGTCTCCCAGGACCAAGATGGCATCGCGATCACACTGCGAGGCTCAGCGTCTTACCAGTTTTAGTGATGTTATACTTCTGTACTTAGCTATCTCCAGTTTTCTTGCGCAAATAACTCTTGCGAACTACAGCTACGAGAGACAGACACTTTTGGAAATTAACATTCACTGCACAAACACCGGATTCACGCAATCTTTGACTGTCTGTCTTATTCCTCTCTTCTCCTCAAAGAATTCTTTGAGCGTCGATCTTCCTTCCTGGTGATACTTAATCATTAATTTTAAGTTTGCCATAATAATTAACATTCCCTAATCAGAAGCCCTGGATTAACAGAGAGGTTCGCACTCTGCTCAAAGCCAGAGATGCTGCCTTCAGATCAGGATGCCGGGAAGCATACAGCTTGGTCAGAGCTAACCTGAGGAGAGGAATAGCTATAGCCAAGCACTGCTACAAACGCCGGTCCTGATTCACAAAAAAAACAAAAGCAGATGCACATAAATGAAAAAACCTAATGCGTACAAAAGAAGGGCAAAAAACAAGACTGGTGGTCTGAGATTTCTTACCATGGCATCCCTCAGCATAGAAGCGCTCAGGGTACGAGCGTCCTTTGTACCGCCCACTGGAGTTCCTGGCAATACGAAGAGACTAATAGCTATAGCCAAACACTGCTACAAACGCCGCATTGAGGAGCACTTTACCTCCTCTGACCCTCGGCGTATGTGGTAGGGAACAACACCCTGACTGACTATAAACCAACTAGCTTTGTTCCATGTACCAACAGTGCTTGACTCCCTGATGAGCTGAACAACTTTTACACTCGTTTCGACCAGATGATATTGATATCTTCAATAAACGATCCTCCACCGACGACAACCCACTTGTACTTTCTACTTCGGACGTCAGTCGCATGCTGAGCAGAGTGAATGCACGGAAGGCAGCTTGCCCTGATGGTGTACCTGGCCGTGTGCTAAGAGCTTGTGCTGTGGAACTTGCGGGTGTCTTCGCTCACATCTTTAATGTTTCGCTTGCCCAGGCAGCTGTACCATCTATCTTTAAGTCAGCCATTATTGTGCCTGTGCCTAAGCATTCTACTGCTTCAGACTTTAATGACTTTCGACCTGTAGCACTCACCCCAATAATTTCCAAGTGCTTTAAAAGACTAGTTCTTTCTCACTTGAAATCCTGCCTGCCTGCTACGCTGGACCCACACCAGTTTGCTTATCGTTGCAACAGATCCACCGAGGACGCTATCTCAACAGCACTACACACTGCACTAACCCACCTCACTTGGAAGCATAAGGAAGCATAAAGTAATCTAAATCTCCCTGGTAGGCGGCTGCGTTGACCTTGGACCTCAGAAAATAAAGTGGACCCACACCAGCAGATGACATGGGACACCAAACCGCCACTGACTGTGGAAACTTTACAGGGTACCTCGAACAATGTGGATTCCGTGCCTCTCCTCTCTTCCTCCAGATTCTGGGACCTTGATTTCTATAGGAAATGGTCCTTGGTCTTCCAGGACCAAGATGGCATCGCGATCACACTGCGAGGCTCAGCGTCTTACCAGTTTTAGTGATGTTATACTTCTGTACTTAGCTATCTCCAGTTTTCTTGCGCAAATAACTTATGCGAACTACAGCTACGACAGACAGACACTTTTGGAAATTAACATTCACTGCACAAACACCGGATTCACGCAATCTTTGACTGTCTGTCTTATTCCTCTCTTCTCCTCAAAGAATTCTTTGAGTGTCGATCTTCCTTCCTGGTGATACTTAATCATTAATTTTAAGTTTGCCATAATAATTAACATTCCCTAATCAGAAGCCCTGGATGAACAGAGAGGTTCGCAATCTGCTCAAAGCCAGAGATGCTGCCTTCAGATCAGGATGCCGGGAAGCATACAGCTTGGTCAGAGCTAACCTGAGGAGAGGAATAGCTATAGCCAAGCACTGCTACAAACGCCGGTCCTGATTCACAAAAAAAACAAAAGCAGATGCACATAAATGAAAAAACCTAATGCGTACAAAAGAAGGGCAAAAAACAAGACTGGTGGTCTGAGATTTCTTACCATGGCATCCCTCAGCATAGAAGCGCTCAGGGTACGAGCGTCCTTTGTACCGCCCACTGGAGTTCCTGGCAATACGAAGAGACTAATAGCTATAGCCAAGCACTGCTACAAACGCCGGATTGAGGAGCACTTTACCTCCTCTGACCCTCGGCGTATGTGGTAGGGAACAACACCCTGACTGACTATAAACCAACTAGCTTTGTTCCATGTACCAACAGTGCTTGACTCCCTGATGAGCTGAACAACTTTTACACTCGTTTCGACCAGATGATATTGATATCTTCAATAAACGATCCTCCACCGACGACAACCCACTTGTACTTTCCACTTTGGACATCAGTCGCATGCTGAGCAGAGTGAATGCACGGAAGGCAGCTGGCCCTGATGGTGTACCTGGCCGTGTGCTAAGAGCTTGTGCTGTGGAACTTGCGGGTGTCTTCTCTCACATCTTTAATGTTTCGCTTGCCCAGGCAGCTGTACCATCTATCTTTAAGTCAGCCATTATTGTGCCTGTGCCTAAGCATTCTACTGCTTCAGACTTTAATGACTTGTGACCTGTAGCACTCACCCCAATAATTTCCAAGTGCTTTAAAAGACTAGTTATTTCTCACTTGAAATCCTGCCTGCCTGCTACGCTGGACCCACACCAGTTTGCTTATCATAGCAACAGATCCACCGAGGACGCTATCTCAACAGCACTACCCACTGCACTAACCCAACTTGACTGTCAAAACTCATAGGTGAGTATGCTGTTAATCGATTTTAGTTCTGCATTTAACAGAACAATTCCGTCTATGCTGATATCCAAACTCAACCATCTGGGTATCAGCACATCACTCTGCCACTGGATTTTAGACTTCCTGTCTAACAGACCTCAATCTGTTAGATTAGGCAAACTTCATTCATCAACCATCACCTTGAACACTGGCATTCCACAAGGTTGTGTTCTTAGCCCGATTCTGTACTCTCTCTTCACCCATGACTGTGTACCTGCCTATGGTTCAAACACCGTAGTCAAATTCGCAGATGACACCATGGTGATAGGCTTGATTACAGACAATAATGAAACGCCCTACCGGGATGAAGTACAGCATCTGTCCTTGTGGTGCCAAAACAATAACCTGGTACTAAACACGCTCAAAACAAAGGAGATCATCATGGACTTCAGACGGACTAGGAATCAAGCTCACGCCCCCATTTACATCACCGGAACTGCAGTGGATGAGGTGTCCAGTTTCAAGTTCCTTCGAGGACATCTACCATAAACGCTGCCTGGGCAGGGCACGAAAATCACTATAATATCACTACTGCACTTTATGTAAATTATGTAAATAATGTTATATATTGCACTTCTGGTTAGATGCTAACTACATTTCATTGGCCCTGTATTGTACTCTGCACAATGACAATGAAGTTGAATCTAATCTAATCTAATTTACTTTAATCAGGGAACATAACTTTGGACCACTCAGGAGCAGTCCAGTCCTTTTTCCTGACGCTGTCTCTTGTTCAAGAGTGGCTTGGCATAAGGAATATGACAGATGAAACCCATGTCTTGCATACATTCAAATTTTATGACCAGCACCTGTATGTGCTTGTATAATTTAAACTACTGATTCTTAACATTGAGGTTGCCCAGAAGCTCAATGTTGTATTGCAACTCTTCGCTTCCACATTAAATTACCTGACGCTGGATTATAACTTACTTCTGAACGTCGTCGTTCCATTGTCTTGGGCATGATTTTAATGTGTGAGCAATCTTTTTGTGCTGACTATATGCAGGTGTATTGTTTAACATTCGGATTCTGACTGGTGTTCGCTCAGAAGCTTTTACATTTTTCGCTTCCACCTTAAGTAATGCAGCAGTAACATTAGCTAACTTGAAAATCTTAAAGTAAGGCGTTCGGACAAGAGTTTCAGAAGGGCAGGCTGGCTCACTGTGGTTACGTGTTTGTTGGTTTACTGGCATTATAAATATATCAAAGATAGTTGGAAACTTTGTGAAAGGACTTTTGTGTTGCCTTATCAAAGTAGCCAACACTTTAAAATGTTAATGTCTATGGATGTTGGGTATGTTAAAAGTATTAAAAACATTACAAAACACTTCAACGAATGATATATATTTATACGCCATCCCAATCCCAATATATTTGCCTGTAATGGAATGTAATGGAATATATTGGAATCGGGACGTTCCGGGAGCCACCTGGTGGATTGATGCAAAATTGCGGGTAAAAGGCCGAAACTTTGAGGATTTTTAGCTCCCACCACGTGTGCCCAGGACTCGACCCCGGGCTCTGCAAAAAAAATCGTCTAGGGGCCGCTGCGCGCTAGGCCGATAAGGTCCACCAAGCAGCGTATCATATATGTGGATTGGGATGGTGTGGTACTACGAAGAGGTAAGCAAATGCTATTTTCTCGATTAAATGGCCTTTCGGAACTAAGACCCCACCACCACCTGTTAGGTCTAAATGGAATTGTGGACACATACTCCCATTTGTGGCCAGATGGGAGTATGTCAGTGTAGTTTTTATTTATTTTTTATTAAGTTAATGCAACATATGATTGGTCATTTGAAAATGGTACTCGGGCAGCTAGTACTTAACCTTTTCCATGTTAAATATTTCAGATTATTCCAATTTTGGACATTTCAATTCCAACATTACTGATTATACAGAGTCTTGTACAAAAAAAGAAGGCATAGATTTGAAAACGTTCAACGTACACATGTATCATTGTCACAAGCATTTTAAAATGTGTACTGCGTACACATTTGAATTTGATATGTATTTTTTGAAATTGTGATGGAGAAAATAAGGACAAGTATTAAGAATTGAAATCTAACAGAGCATTTGGAATCAGAAAGTAGTTTATTTAACCTTAAGGTGGTCAACATACAATAGCAGAGAGTACTATGTGAATGTGGACAAAGAAGATGTTTTCACAGAGATATTTATATAGGTAGTTTATACGTCATAACCATAAGATAATCACTCGATGTTTCTGCAAGCTTAGTTTCCTTAGAGACATCTCAGTTTGATATACAAGATGTGGTTTGTTCTAATAAAGCATTGACCTCGAGCTGACCTGACATACACTTAGTTTGTGAGTTCTGTTGATGATTAGAAATTAACATACAGACAAACAAGCAGACAAGTTCTTTCAACAGAGACATATAAAAATTACCATTACAGAAATATCTGAGTTTGGATATCCCTATCTTACTCATTTTCCTTCAGAAAAGGGTACTTAAATATCAGAGCTTTACACACTTGCACATACTCATTTGTAGATGTATTCCTTTGAAGCATAATTTAAAACAAATGAAAAAAAAAACAAAAAAACAGAGGAATTCAATACTAAAATACCTACATGCAACATTGAGACATGCTTTGGTACTGTGTTCTTATAATGTTTTTTTGTGAATTGACTACACTCAGAGTCAGAGTCAGAAAACAGCGCTGGCCCACAGCAGGCTCAGTGTCACTTCGTCAGCAGTCATGGGGGTCCAGGTGTATGGAATGGCGTTGGTCTCTTATAGAACAGCGTTGGGCTCTAAACGTGTGAACACATGCTCGTTAACACGTTATTAAAAATTTGCGTGTTGACACGTAAAATTTTGTCGTGATAACGTGACCAAAATTGACACGTTTACACGCTTCTTAAGGTTTTTGCCAATGGGAGGCCTCAAATCCGGGCGTACTTACATATTCATGATAGGATTTACATCACACCCTGTAGCTGACACGAAACATAAATCCTTTGTGAACGTAGTCCCTACGTTTCATCTGAATTATTCATAACATAGTGAGCTAAGCACTGACCTGTGGCTACGTTGAGCCCTACATGAGCAGTGTGAAGACAGCAATATTAGTAAGCTGATCCCCATAGCAACTGGAAGTTTATGTTTCACAATAAAAAAACTGGTGTTTAGTACCTTAAAATTTGTAAACATGCATATTATTATATAACTTCATTCATAACATGCTCTAAAGCTTTCCATAATTTTATAACAAACAAACATCACTATTCACTATTCATATGTGTGTGACACATACTGAGGCGTAATTCATTCACATTGATAAATTATGTGCATTCTTTTAATAGCATACTGCTAAACAATACGGTGTCAATACAAACCCATAGTGAAATTAACTTTCCAGATCCTCCTCTTTCTGTAAACATGTATACTATGTTTAAATATACATTAATTTACTCATGTGTTATTTAATTATGTGTATATACTTATATATGTTAAGAGAGGATAAATCTCCTTCAAAATTAAATTGAACAAAAAAAATCTGAATTAAAAAAGATCTTTTTTCAGCAGTAAATTCAGTGGGCCATGCTTTGGTACTGCGTTCTTATAATGTTTTTTTGTGAATTGACTACACTCGGCTCAGAGTCACAGTCAGAAAACAGAGCTGGGAGTGTTCTTCGTCAGTAGTCATGGGGGTCCAGGTGTATGGAATGCCGTTGGTCTCTAAGCGTGTTGGATTTGACCATGTTTTTTTATGAGATTTTGTATAAACATTATACATATATAAATACGTTTAAAAGCACGCACGCACACACACACACACATATATATATATATATATATATATATATATATATATATATATATATATAAACCCCTCATTTCAACCACCACTGAACTGCTGAAAAAGCCCTTTTATAATTTAGAATTTTTTGTTCAATTTCATTTTGAAGGAGATTTATCCTCTCTTAATGTATATATAGAAGTAGATACACATAATTAAATAAAACATAAGTAATTTAATGTATATTTTAACATATACATGTTTACAGAAAGAGGAGGATCTGGAAAGTTAATTTCACCATGGGTTTGTATTGACACTGTATTGTTTAGCAGTATGCTATTAAAAGAATGCACATAATTTATCAATGTCAAATCTCAGTATGTGTCACACATAGTGTGAGAGAATAGTGATGTTTGTTTGATATAAAATTATGAAAAGCTTTAGAGCATGTTATGAATGAAGTTATATAATATTATGCATGTTTACAAATTTTAAGGTACTAAACACCAGAGGTTTTTTATTGTGAAAAATTAACTTCCAGTTGCTATGGGGATCAGCTTACTAATATTGCTGTCTTCACACTGCTCACGTAGGGCTCAACGTAGCCATAGGTCAGTGCTTCGCTCACTATGTTATGAATAATTCAGATGAAACGTAGGGACTACGTTCACAAAGGATTTATGTTTCGTGTCAGCTACAGTGTGTGATGTAAATCCTATCATGAATATGTAAGTAGGCCCGTATGGATTAGTTAAATGCTGTTTTAACTACAGTAACTGAAAAATATCACTGGTGAACGAGACAAAATACATATTCAATTATAACTGATATCACAACAAAAATATAGAATTAGAAACAGTACATAAAAACCCAAACAAAGTGTAGTGTAGCGAAACTGGTGGACTCTCTCTTTGTCTGTGTGTAGATGGATATAATCTCGGTGTGGGGACTAAAACTTGTTTACAGACTCACATTTTTAGTTATACAAATACACACGTTTTTTTGTGTGTACGATTGTTTACATGTGTAAGGAAGAGACGTTATAAAAAAATAATTAAATACTCTATAAAGGACTTAAATCCAGGATAATAAGTCTGAATTAATGAAGACATGGCCCCTGTGCATAACTCGTGCGGGAGCTGGCAACGCCAGCCATGGAGCTTTCCCATTGAAGCCAGTTTGCTACGGTCTCTTTTAAATATCATTTGATTAGAATACAACATTTTACATGTGCTTAATGAATATATTTTTTGTTAAATATTGGTTTTAATCATAAATGTGTTGCTTTGTCAGTTAGCAAAGTTACATCAGCCAGTAATGTTAAGCTACAGCCCGGTCTCACACCTACTCGTGATATAGTAATCTACAATTCATGACATATCGCATATTTTCAGCATGAATTGCAGTCTCCTATATATGTGACTATATCACGAGTAGGTGTGAGACCGGGTTGTAAGCTATCACTACCTCAGGATGTAAAGGTCTTCCATGTGTCTTAGCAAATTGCAAATAATTTAAATAAATGTTTTACAGTTACTGAAAGACATCTACGAAGAAATGTACTGCTTAAATTTTAATTGTTATTTTATTATTATGTTTTTTACAGTATATTTGTATGTTAGCGTCTGCTAATGTTAGCTAGCATCCAGTTAAAATTTCTCCTGTTCCACCTTAAACAGAGTGACAGTTATTTTCTGATGAAACAAGAACAAAAAGTAACTGCTTCAGCATTTAAAAAAGAACAGAAAACTCCAGTATTGTGCTTGTAAATATGGATTAACATTTAGTGCTAGTTTTGCTATGGCATATATATATATATATATATATATATATATATATATATATATAAATATATGTATATATATACACTGTGTGTGTTTTGAAAATAACATTGTGTTTGGTATTTAATATGCAGACTTTAAACTTTGGGAATTGTGTCAGTATAACAATTAATTTATGTTTTGTATTATTTATTCCAGATTGCAAACATATGTTCCTGCACTTTTTTAAACTTCTGGTTTTTTTTTAACTTCCTGCTATATATAGTGTGTTGAAAAAATGCATATTTGACAACACAAGAAATTGTATAAAACTTTATCTAGACAGTATAATAATTACATTAAGCAAGACCATAAATATTTTGCACAAATCACTTATATAAGCCTTTTAAAATTCTAGTAAACTGAATGGAGAAAAAACACATAGGGAAGAAATATGAGCATCTGCAATATCTTCAGACCATTCAGCTATTTATTATAATGTTTGTAACAGCTATTTAATACTAAAATTTAATTCAAATCAAATTGTATTTATATAGCGCTTTTCACAACAAAAAGTCGTCACAAAGCAGCTTTACAGAGATCCGGGTCCAAGCCTCCTATGAGCAAGCCAGGGGCAACAGTGGCAAGGAAAATCTCCCTCAGCACATGAGGAAGAAACCTTGGAAGGAACCAAGACTCATACGGGGAACCCATCCTCCTCGGGTCGACACCGGAGACACAACAGAGAACAGAACAGAAGTAAAAGTGAAATGGTGACAGATGATGTAATGTAAATGTAGTACATTAGTGATGTATGAGTCTGAGGAAGGAGAAGGTGATCAGGGATTCTGTGTGAGTTAAAAGTAGGTGCAGAGTTAATCTGAGGTAAAACAGCATGGCCAAGCATGATAGTGTAGATGAGACAAGGCCAGGATCTTGTACAGGATACACAGGGGCTGGATCAGGGCAACACCTGGAGAGCAGCAGGACAGCTCAAAGCATGAGAGAGAGACAGGAGAAAGAAAACCAGACAAAGGGAACAAAAAAATACAGAGGTTAGTAGGGTCATGGTAAAGAACGGGCAAATTTGTCCTGCGAAAAAAGCTTCCACGGGTCAGGCAAGAGAACCCAGCGGCAGACAGCGCGTTGGCGGTTACTAGAAAGCTAACTAAAAAAGCTGTAGCTATGGTAGTATGACAGGGTTAATACAGAACAGTGATAATTAACCTGATGCTGTGTATGGGGAAAAAAGCTTGTCCCATTTAGGGGTGGGGTGGGCATGGCTAGGTCCCAGAGGAGGTTTCAGAGCACCTGTAAGTCCAAAATCGATGACCAAAGGAGATTCACGGTGAATGTAGTCTTCTAAGACCCACCCACCCTTGAAACTTCTGTCAAAACTCAAGCAAACCACGAAGCAGACTCTAGAGAGATTCCAGAAGCAAAAGACCTTATCAGCAAAATCCATAAAAACAATAATGAAAGCAAAGACTGGCAAAATGCAAATGAAATAATGTCAAATAACTGCAAAGAGTATCTTATAAAAATGAACTTGGCATAAAAAGTAAGGAAATTTGTGTTTGGTAGATTATTTTTTTCTTGTTGTAACAATGCTTCTTGGCAGTTTATCTCATACCGTTGGAAAGCCTGTTAATTTCCCCTTTAAACGGTGCCACATTTGTAAGGAACATGCATTTGTGGGATGAGCAGTAGAGCTGAGAATGTGGGTTGCGCCTCTTTAAAAGGTAAATGTGGCATCATTTAACAGGCTTTCCAACTGTATAAGATTTATTGCCCAGAAGCATTGTTACAACCAGGAAATAATCTACCAAACACAAATAACACAATTTTAAGAAATTTGTTTATTGTTTTTTGTAGAAATTTTTAAACAGAATTATATTTCTTAAAAAGTTTAGCTTTTTCAAAGTTTCTGTAAATACAAGGGTGTGTTTAGTGTTGAGTGATATTTTTTTTAGAACTGGTCTAAACTACCTCCATGATAAAGTTTTTATAGCAAAGTTGTATAATTAGTGTTCATTGTAAGTTGAACCAGAAAATTTGCACTGAAATATTTTTAATATGTTTACTGTATCATCTTTCAATAAGAATATAATTAATTAATATAATGTGTGTGTGTGTGTATTTATTTTTTTTTTTTCCACATAAGATATCAACACAGAGGTGTCTTACACGAGGGGAAAAAAATTGTTGAACTGATGGAAGATGAATGCTGATGCAGCACCACAGACACTTGTGATAATGGGCATTGCAGCAGTGGTAATGGGCAGTCTTTGAATTTACCACAGCCTTCATGAAGCATTTTAGACAGCTGAAATTCGGTGTGGCTTTTTTGAATTTGTTCTGAAAAACGTGAGTTGGTGTTGTGGGCTGTGTGACAAGAAGTTTGTGCAGTCAACTAATACGTTGTGATTAGCAGCTATCGGATTCTGGAGTTTTCAAGCCCCAAAGAGCAGAGGAGCGCGCGCCATGTCAGGTTGGTAACAGTCATTTTGTTTGAAGTTTGTGTTTTTTTCTTTAGCCATCTCAAGTGAACAAAGTCATCAAAACTTTTTATTGCATTAGGCTTACTTTTCTAATGTTTGCTGCAGCTAGCCAACGTGTCATTATGATGAATAGCAAGTGTTCTAGTTAGCCTTTAACCCACATTATGTAATGTCTGAGCTAATAGCCAGGTCGTTAAATTTTGAAATTTGAATAATTACTTACAGTCTACTTGAGGTTGAGAAGTAAAATGTTTCTATCATTGTTTCTCAATATGACAACTTTAGAATGTGATCATATACTTTGATATATGAATCACGCTATATTATAGGGTAAGTGTACTTTTAAGGCCACCAAAATCAGGTTTTCAGGTATGTTTAATAGATATTCTTCTGATTTCTATTTGATATCTGTGGGGAAAAGGCAAGGTCATTTGAAAATGTATGCATTTGTTTATGTACATGTTTAGAATATTAAATGGTGATATTTTATGAAATATGTCAGAAGTGTGGTATGGACCTTATTGACAAAATAAAAATGTTGTTGATTAAGGAGGCCTTGACTTACACAGGGGTGTGATTATTTTCGTAACTGCGATTTTCTCTCAATAGAGTTAATGGTGTTGAATATAGATTCTTATAAACTAGGTGCACTGGGATAGACACTTGACTCCCACAATACACACTCCAGCCACTGGGGGGGGGTCTTACTTTTCTTGAGATCTTGAAGTGGAGCCTTTAAAGGGGAGGACCTCTGGTTTTGGAGGCCAGATACCGGAGCGTCGTTTTGGATATATATAAGATGGTGGAAGTTTTGGCGCTGATTTTTCTCTAGCACTCTGGAAACTGTTGCACCTCCAGATTACTACCTACCCTTTTGAATAATCTCTACATGCTTGGGCTGGTCGACCATGGAGTCAGCGCTTGGGTTCTTCGAGGATCTTTAGGTAAGAAGAGTGAACCCTCCCAAGTTCTCATTTCATCACAATAGATTTCAACACCTTATTTTCGTGATCTAATTGTTGGCTGTGTGATTGTAACTTGATAGTTTTGTGCTCTGTTGAGGTTAGCTGTTTGCTAAGGTGGGTATTGGATTGCAGAGTTGCTTGATTGTATACAGTCTAGACCTTTGGTAATTGGGTATGTTTGGTTGAGTTCTCAGGAAATCTGATTTGGTGGTGTTGATTTGACTCAAAAATACCTGTTGGAAATTGTGGCCTACTTGGGGCTTCTTGAGTTGTATGTGTTCTTTCAGAAGTCCTATAAGAGGACTTGAGGTAAGGTGGCCAAAATTGTCAAGTACTTTTAGTTTTGTAGTCATACTTTGGTGGTACTTAGGGATTTTAGGCCAATAGGGGAATATAGGTTACCTCTTGGTGTTTGAATTTTAGTAGCCTTAGAGTTAGGGGTCTCTGGTCTGTCCTCATTTCGGCTGGGGGGCTTTTGGTATTTTTTTAATTTTTTCCCAAAAATGTCTCAGTTTGATCCGGAAAGTTTTATCCAAGCCCATCTGCAGACAACGGACTGGATAAAATTAAAGAAGCCTCAGTTGCTCCAGCTTGCTGAATATTATGAGATTGAGGTAGATTCAGAGTTGAATAAAATTAAGATAGTAGATCCTTGCTCAGTCCCTAGGTTTGAGTGACTCCATCATTGAGGCAAGATTGGCTAGGGAACAAGCAGAGAAGGGTAGGCGAGAGAAGGAGAAGGATAGTTTGCGGGAGCTGGAGTTAGCTAAGATTGAGTTGGAGAAGGTTAAACTCTCGCAGATGGAGAGTCAACAACAGCGCAGACATGAGACTCGGTTTGATGTATCCAAATGTCTACATCTAATGCCAAAATTTCAGGAAGACGAGGTAGATGTGTTTTTTGATGCCTTTGAGAATATAGCCACGGAATTAGCTTGGCTGGAGAATTGTTGGACCGTTTTGGTTCAGAGTGTCCTGTAGGGGAAAGCTCGGGAGGCTTATGCAGCTTTGAATTCTGCACACTCCATGGAGTATGACACGGTGAAAACGGCAGTGAAGAATGCCTATGAAGTTGTGCCAGAAACTTACAGGCACAAATTCCGTTCTCTTAGACGTAAGCTAGCGGAAACCTATTTGGATGTAGCTAGGCAGCAGGAGGCAGTGTTTGAACGAAAGCATGTGAAGTTTATACTTTTGCAGATTTAAAACAGCTTGTTCTTATGGAACAGTTTAAAAATAGTCTACCTGTTCTTTAGGAAGTGTACATTCAGGAGCATGGGGCGACTGAAGTTAAAAAGGCTGCTATGATGGCAGATACTTACGAATTTACCCATAAGGAGTCGAGAGTGAAAGAGAGATCAGTGGTTGGAGAAAGGCTAATACAGAGGTTAAATCAGCAGAGACTAAAAGTCATAGGGAAGGGCCATCTGGCTCTAAACCTCATAGTCAACTTCAAAAACCTGTAAATTCTACTCCCTCGGGAGAAATAATCTGCCATTATTGTAGAAAACCTGGCCATATAAAATCAGGTTGTCCAGTTCTGCAGAAGTGCAGACGTGGGTCTTATACTGACTCTTCAAAATCTGTGGCATTGGTAGTTGGTTCAGAGAGGACTATTAGTTGTGTGGATCCTGAGTCTGAAATAACCCCCTCTCTGTATGATGGGTTTGTCTCCTGCTGTACAGTGTCCATTGGTTCTGGGGAGCCAGAAACCAAAATTAAAATTTTCAGGGACACTGGTGCAGTTCAGTCCTTGTTGTTACAAGGGGTTCGTGATTAGCCAGTTTCAATGACTCTTCAGTGTTGCTTCAGGGTGTGGGAAGTTTGTTTGGTGCCATGCCATTGCATAAAGTGTACCTAACCTCTAACTTGGTAAATGGCTATGTTAATGTAGCAGTAGTGCCATCATTACCAGTCCCTGGAGTTTCTATGCTATTGGGGAATGATCTTGCTGGGGTTCAAGTTTCGGTAACCCCTTTAATTAGTCACATGCCATGTGAGGTACCAGAAACAGAGGCTTTGGCCAGGGAGTATCCTGAGGTGTTTTCAACCTGTGTCGTTACCCGTGCCCAGTCTCGCCCCAAGGGGGTGGTTCCACAGAGAGGGCTGGAGGAGGCAGCATTTGAGCTTGGAGATACCTTCTTTGGAAAACTAGGTTAATCAGATGCAGCTCAGTTTAATAGGGAAACCTTAATCAAGGAGCTCAAGGAGGACCCTGAGTTGGCCTCATTGTGTAAGGGGGCTGGTACACGGGAGGAGACAGAGGAGTCGGCAGAGGTCTTCTATATGCATCAGGGAGTGCTTATGCGGAAGTGGAGGCCTCCTTATCATCCTGCTGTTGAAGATTGGAGTGTTGTGGAGCAGATTGTGTTGCTGAAGAGTTTTAGGTTGAAAGTGTTGCGCTTGGCACATGAAGCACCCATGGCAGGGCATGTGGGTATTCGTAAAGCCCAAGAGAGAGTCTTGCGTTATTTTTATTGGCCGAAGATGCATCGAGATGTAATCTCCTACTGTCGGACATGTCATGCTTGTCAGCTAGCCGGTAAGCCAAATCAGAAAGTGCCTTGTGCACCATTGTGTACTCTCCATTTTTGCGAGTGACGATAGATTGTGTTGGACCTTTGCACAAGACAAAAAAGGGTTATAAGTATCTGTTCACAATATTGGATGTGTGTACTAGATTTCCGGAGGCTGTACCCTCGAGAAACATTAAGGCAAGAACTATAATTGAGTGTTTGTTTCAGTTCTTTTCTCGGTGTGGGCTGCCTCGTGAGATTCAATCAGATTGTGGTTCAAACTTTACATCTGGTGTTTTCCAGGAAGTAATGTGTGAGCTAGATATTAAGCAAATTTGTATTCATTAAAGGAGCAGGAACACTCTTGTCTGTGATGTTTCTCTTTTCTCTGAGACCTCCTGTAACAAAATGCACATATGCCATTTGTTCAAAACTGTGATCTTCAAAATAAAATTTGGGCATTTAAACCATCTAACAGTGATTATGGAAAAGCGAAGAACCACTATGTTAGTACACAATAGGTTTCTGAACAGGGGCTCAAGCACTCATGAATAATAATTTACAAATAAACAAATAAGTGCTCATTTATTCTGGTTCATCCTGAGTAAACAGACCTCGGTGTGCATTTACCTCAGATCAGTATCTGGTAATGAGGGACAAACAGGTTTGTACTCACAGTAAAATCTTTAATGCTTTGTTTTAGACAGAACATTACCTCAATATCTGCATTGATTGTCGAAGTTTGCAGGTATTTCATCGTTTTAAAACAGTAAAGTACAAAGAGAATTTGTGTGTGTAAAGTTGTTCACTCTTTAATGTTAAAATCTTTCCTGTCTCTCCGCTGCTGAGCTGCAAGTAGGTGTACGCATGTGTAGTCCAAAATGCCTTGGGCACTGAGTTGTCACTCAAAAACTCATTAGCCAATGGGAAGGGACCCCTGAGAAAACCCGCCCACACGAGAGCTTTTTGCCAAAACTGCTTGCAAAACTCAAGGATCCAGTGTACAAAACTCAGAGAGCTCGTGCACAGAACTCGTGCTGCTTGTGCACAAAACTCAGAGAGCACACGCAGAACTCAGAACTCACACACTAAAGCCATGGAGCGTTTCATATTTGGCACAAATCTGATTCCATAATCCTTGGAATCCTGAAGGTTCCAAAAAGCTGTGCAAGCCTATTCTATACTTCACTCAGCACATGGAGCATTTACAAAAGAGGCGTGAGCCTAATCTTTATTTTTTTTTAGCACATCTGTAACATTCCAAAATGCTGCGAGAGCCAATTCTTAATTCTCGTAGCAACCGGAGCGTTAAAAAGGGTGGCGTGAGCCTACTGTTTATTTTTAGCGCATCCTGAAGATTCCAAAAAGCTGCAAAACCTGTTCTTAATTCTTGTAGAAACCGGAGCGTTCCAAATGATGACGTGAGCATGCTGTTTATTTTTAGCATGTGCTGAAGGTTCCAAAAAGCTGCACGAGACTATTCTCAATTCTCGTAGCAACCGGAGCGATCCAAGTGGTGACGCAAGCTTGTTTATTTTTAGCGAATCCTGTATGGAACCTGATTGGTGCCAAAAAGAATCGCACAAAAAAAAATTAACATCAAACGTAAAACTTAAAGGTTACCCTCTACTCATGTGTTTACCTAGCTTGACTGGAAATAGGAATCCCATCTTGATATATACAGTTATACATTTTATGGACTAGAAGAGGTCTCCATATCTCAGCTTTGGGATATGGTAGAGCGAAAATAACCACACCACTGTCTTTGTCAGGACTTCCCTGACACACGGTGTGGGTTTGGAGAAGATCTGAGGAGGTCACAGTTTTCACCCCAAAAAAAAAATAATAAAGGGTACCCCTTTGTGTTTTTTTTTTTTATACTAAATTTTTGACCGTCTCAGACTTCTACCTCTACCTTGCTAGATGTTTTTTTTTTTTTTTTAGCGCATCCGGAATCTTTCAAAATGTTGCGCAAGCCTATTCTTAATTCTCAAAGCATCCGCAGCATTCCAAATGGTGACGCAAACTTGTTGATTATTTTTAGTGAATCCTGTATGGAATCTGATTTGTGCCAAAAAGAATGCACAAAAAAAATTCATCTCAAATGTAAAACTTATAACTTGCAAACAAAAAATCCAGCTCTGACATTTGTGCTCCATGACTTTGTGCGTGAGCGCTGAGTTCAGCGCATGCTCTCTGAGTTTTGTGCGCCAGCTGCACGAGTTCTGTGCGTGCTCTTTGAGTTTTGTACGCCTTGTTCCTGAGTAACTGTAAACTGCTTATGCATGCAAATTCATTAACTACAGAACTTCAAATGTAAAAGATTATGAGGTTATAGTACAAACGATTATGCTACAACTGATGCTAAAGATCTCATCTAAATAACTTAAATTAACCTCCTATTTGCTTTTCTCCCTGCCCACCATTTTTCACTGCCCTACTCATTTTTTTTTACTACAGTCCATCTTTACATAATTACATAAAGAAAATGAATTAGTTCATGTTCATAGTTAATTTTGAAAAAAATGTACTAACTTCACAGCTCCAAAAATAAACTACTTCACGTGCTTTTGTTTATTTTTTTCTCTCAGTAAATAAGCTTCTATAGCTTTCATATAACCTTCTGCAACCCATTAATCACCAGCCAAAACTCACTGCTACTCACTAACAAAAAATGAGTGTATGTGAAATTATATATTCAAAATATTACTTTACACCAAAAAACCAGCACTGAGATTGAGAATGTATTTTAACCCACGTAGCTACTACTTTATGTCTTCTTAATGTGTTTAAGCAGTTTTATTTCTTATTTTATTTCTTATACTGAGGGAAGCGGTTCTGTGACATAAAAAATGCTCACATCGTCTTGTAAAATTCGCCATCAAACCACATAATTACTCAAATTAAAATACTCATGTATGAGCGATTGTCATGTCATTTAAATGTTTTCTATGTCAGAGGGGAAAAAAGAGCTAGCTAGAGTTAAACAGGTTAGCTAAAGTTTGTCATTTGGAAAAAAAACAAACAAACAAAAAAAAAAAACGGTTCAATATTACGTATGTACCATATAGCAGTTGATAGAATAACGTACATAACATTAACGATGTTGACTACATTTGGGCGATACCAAAATACATATGTATCCAAAAATAGAAGGTTAAATTGACATATTTATGGGATGAAGCTGTTCCCTGAGGCTGGTGAGAGCTGCTCGCGTGCCGCGGTCACTGAAAAGAGTGCGTAGCTTCATCGTCTTCTTCTTCTGTGTTTTTACATCAGTTCTCTTCTGCCACCTTCCGGTTTCTCACTCAGAGTTCATTCATTTTAGAGCTGTCGTTCCAGTCCAGTCGTCTTCACTTAAACTTAAATAACAATCTCCTCCCTTCAGCATGACACTGAATGTTTCCATATGTGTTTAATAAAATTCTCTGATCAGTGTAGTGTGCTAACTGCAATCCCAGTAAACATTTAGCCGTTGATTCAATGTTGAAATAATGTACTTGACTGTGGTCTAATCAACGTTTTTTTAAGGTTGAAAATGAAAATGAAACACTGACGTTGAAAAGACGACTAACTAAGTCACATTAAAGACGTCCTTTTAAAGCCGTTATTTCAATGTGGAAATCACGTACATAAATGTCATCCAATAAACTCTGGATTAAAGTTGAAAAGACATCCAAACATCAACTTTATTTGTATAGCGCCTTTTACAACTGACGTTGTCACAAAGCAGCTTCACAGTTTCAGAACAGAACATTTAAAACAAAGCCCAATGCGAGCAAGCGGAAGGCGACACTGCCAAGGAAAAACTCCCTCAAGGCTGGAGGAAGAAACCTTGGGAGGAACCAAGACTCACAAAGGAGACCCATCCTCCTCTGATCAAACTATAGATTGAATTTTAAATGATCACCAATGAATTGTCATTATGCTACATAATAATAATAATAATGATAATAATCATAATAGTGACATCAATCTTGGGGCATAATAATAGTGCATCAGATTTGGAAGAATCAGTCAATGTTGCTAATCTGAGTCCATTTCTACTTCAGTGTAGTTGATCATGGTGAGTGGTCAGAGGCTGGCAGCAGTAGATGGAGGTGAGCAGCTGGTCTGGTCTGGTCTGGGCCGCAGGAGAATCCAGCAAACAATCTTCCATCAGTGGGCCACCATTTTCTCAGAAAACAGTAAAGGGAAGCGGTTAGTTTAGTTGAGTGCAGCAGAGAAAAAGAGCATGTGACGGATCTGACTGTAACAGACTGGGAGGAGGGAAACCAGAAGGAGCTCAGGCAAGGACGTCTTTCAGCTCCAAAAAAGAGAAATTGTGAGCACATCATCCGCGTTTACCCTGATTCCCCATGTCCATGAGTTCCTGAAATGACAACCTTAAACTAGACAGAGGTTAGTTGCCAAAGGCTAAACTGAACAAGTGTGTTTTGAGCCTAGACTTAAACATAGTGACTGTGTCTGCGTCCCGGACACTAGCTGGAAGATTGTTCCAGAGCCGAGGGGCTTTGTAGGAGAAAGAGTTTACTCAAGTTTCTGCTGGAGCATTCTGATAAAAGTGCATTGCAATAATCTAATCTTGATGTAATAAAAGCGTGAACAAATTTTTCTGCATCTGGGTGGGATAAGGAATTTCTTAACTTAGCGAGGTTCCGAAGATGTAGGAAAGCTGTTTTTGTAATTTTACCTATATGCTGATCATGATGATAGATCTGAATCAATTATGGCACCCAGATTTTTAGCTGATGAGCTAGGGAGAACAGGGAAGTCAAAATTATGTATTAAGTCTGATACCTTATTTATAACAGGTTTTGGACCTAGAAGGAGAACCTCGGTTTTGTCGCTGTTTAGCAGAAGGAAATTGTATGACATCCAATGCTTCACTTCTTTAACACAGTCCTCCATTTTCTTTAGTGTAGGTTTGTCATCTGGTTTGGCTGATATGTATAACTGTGTGTCATCTGTGTAACTGTGGAAGGTAATGCCATGCCTGCTAATAACTCTGCCCAGTGGCAGCATTTATAATATGAATAGTAAAGGTCCTAGAATGGAGCCTTGGGAAATTCCAGATCTCATTTTTTTCTTACAAAGAAGAAACATTATTTACTTTTACAAACTGGTAGCGATCCTTGAGATAAGACTTAAACCATGATAGGGCCGTTCCTGTTATTCCAACCATGTTTTTTAATCTTTCTAGCAGAATAGTATGATCACTTGTATCAAAAGCTGCACTGAGGTCGAGTAGAACTAGCATGGATACGCAGCCTCGATCAGAGGTGAGAAGAAGGTTGTTTGCTATCTTAACTAAAGCCGTTTCGGTGCTATGGTGTGGCCTAAAACCAGATTGAAATTTTTTATATATGTTATTCTTATGCAAGTATGAGGGAAGTTGTTGGACCACAACTTTTTCTAAGATCTTAAATATGAAGAGAAGGTCTGTAATTGGATAGTACACTAGGATCAAGATTCGGTTTCTTGATCAGGGGTTTAATAACTGCTAGTTTAAATGCTTTGTGTACGTGATCACATACAGTATAAGGGACGAATTTATGATTGTTAAAAGGGGATTGATTATGACTGGTAATACTTCTTTAAATAGTTTTGTTGGTATTGCATCAAGTGTGCAGGTCATACAAACAGGTCAATCCAATTCTAGCTGTGGTAGTGGGTCAAAGTCCTCTAGTCGTCCTTCTCTGTTTTGTTCTATATCATCCACACCAGATGACAGACAGGCTGGATTTAGTATATTGTTTGTCTAATATGTTCAATCTTATTGTTAAAAAAGTCCATAAAAGCATTGCTGGTGTGAACAGCTGGGATCTGTGTATCAGTAGCTGCCCGATTGTTTGTAAGTTTAGAGATTACATTAAAGAGTGCTCTAGGATTGTCTTTATTATTTTCAATCAGTGAGGCCAGATGTGCTGAACGTGCATTGACGAGCGCCCTTCTAAATTCGATAAGGCTGTTTTTCCAGGCACAGTGAAATACTTCCAGTTTAGTCGACCGCCATTTCCGCTCTAATTTCCTTACGGTTTGTTTTAAGGTGAGTGTTTCTTCATTATACCAGGGAGCGAGTTTTTTCTGTCGTAGCTTTTTACGCTTAAGTGGTGCTACACTATCTAAAGTTGATCAAAGTGTGTTATCTAAGTAGTCCATTAGTCTGTCCAGCTCCAGTGGGTCCGCTGGACTACTGACTGAGGTCAATAAATCAGTGATGTTTTCAGTAAATTTAGGGGAAGTAGATGGGGTTAGTGAGCGCTTTATATAGTAATGTGGGCATGTACATTTTTTTTTATATCTAAACTATTCATACGAAATTATGTAGTGGTCTGAGACTGTGGAAGACTGCGGGAGAATATTTAAGTTTTTTATGTTCGTGCCCAGGGTCAAAACCAAGTCTAGTGTGTGATTACAATAATGAGTAGGACCTGATACATTTTGTGTGAAACCAACAGTATCTATGATTTATGTGAATGTTCTTTTTTAGGGGATCATCACTTTTCTCAAAATGAATGTTAAAGTCTCCTACAATTATTAACGTATCACAGGACACTGCTAAATTAGCAGCTAGTTCACCAAATTCTTTTATAAATTCTGAATATGGCCCTGGTGGTCTATAAATGTTTAATAAGGAGATTGTGTTCTTATTTGTGGCGGGGTTAATTATGTTAATGTACATAATTTCAAAGGAAGTAAAGTTGTAACCATGTTTTTGGTTAATAATTAAATTATTTTTGTAAATTATACATAATCCACCCCCTTTGCCCGTCAGTCTGGGGCTGTGTACATATTTATAGCCTGTAGGAGTGGCTTGATTTAGTGCTAAATATTCATCATTTCAGACTGACAGACAGTCTTGATACTGTAACAAATGTTTATATTCCTTAGAGCAAGCTTTGTACATACACCCTTACTATGGGCAAACAAATGGCCATTATCTGTAAGTGTATCCTTAAAATCACTTACCTGTTCGCTGTGTAATCTACTTGCCTGGTTTGTGCTGGTGGGTGGGGTTAGTCAAGTCTGGCGCAGACGTCGGACATCCCACTCCCAATGTATTTGAATTGAATGCAATAGATTGGAAGTGGGACGGCAGACTCGGAAGTGACCGATCCCACTCCCAATGTATTTGAATTGAATGCAATAGATTGGAAGTGGGACGTCGGACTCGGAACTGACCGATCCGACTCCCAATGTATTTTAATTGAATGCAATAGATTGGAAGTGGGACGTCAGACTCGGAACTGACCGATCCCACTCCCAATATATTTGACTTGAAGTTAGGCTTACACAACTTCACAGGCTGTCTCGTGGGGTGTGCACAATAAACATATTAACATTTGGGGTCATTCGGACCCTTTTAAGGGGTGTCCAAAACCCATGAATGAAATTTGAATGGGAATAAATTGGGAGTGGGATGTCCAGAAACTGAGCTTGGGGGGGTCTACCGACTTCACGGCGTCGAGTACTGAATCATCTGAGTCCCCCAAACAACATATCAGAAGATGGGGTCACTGGGATCTTGCGTAGTATGTTATGTTCAGCAAATTTATTCATGAAAAATGTTTTCCTTTGTTTGCCCACTTCCAATCTATTCTAACCAAGTCAAATAAATTGCAAGTGGGATCTTACTTCCAATCTATTCCAGTCAAATCAAATAAACTGGAAGTGGGATCCCACTTCCAATTTATTTTACTATTTGGAATTTGGAAATCTTTGATTTTGGGGCCAGAACTGAGGCCTATATTGACAAATTGGGACCCAATCTCACTATCTCACTTCCAATTTATTCCAGTCAAATCAAATAGAATGGAAGTGGGATCCCACTTCCAATCTATTCTAACCAAGTCAAATTGGGACCAATTTTGGACCCAATCTCACTATCCCATTTCCAATTGATTTCATTCAAGTCAAATAAATTGGAAGTGGGATCCCATGGAACATGTACATGACTTGGCTGAAATAAATTGGAAGTGGGATCCCATGAAACACGTACATGACTTGGCTGAAATGAATTGGAAGTGGGATCCCAATTCCAGTCTATTTCAGCCAAGTCAAATAAACTGGAAATGGGATACCACTTCCAATATATTCCAATATAGTAAAATAAATTGGAAGTGGGATCCAATTTCGAAAACTTTGACTTTGGGGCCAAAATTGGGGCCTATATTGACAAATTGGGACCCAATCTCACTATCCCACTTCAAATTTATTCCTGTCATTGAATAGAATGAGAATCTCTGAGCGTTTTGTGGGTGCTGCGAGCTCTCTCTGAGTGTTTTGTGCTAACTGCGATCTCTCTCTGAGTGTTTTGTGCGCGCTGCGCACTCTGGCTGAGAGTTTTTTTTGTGAGCTTTGCGATCTCTCGCTGAGTGTTTTGTGCAAACTGCGCGCTCTTGCTGAGTGTTTTGTGCGCGCTGCACGCTCTCGCTGAGTATTTTGTGCCTGCTGCGAGATCTCTGAGGCTTTTCTTGCGAGCTTTGCGATCTCTTTGAGTGTTTTGTGCATGCTGCGAGATCTGTCTGAGGTTTTTTTTGTGAGCTTTGCGATGTCTCTGTGTGTTTTGTGTGCGCTGCGCGATCTCTCTGAGGTTTTTCTTGCGTGCTTTGCGATCTCTCTGAGGTTTTTTTGTGAGCTTTGCGATCTCTCTGAGGCTTTTCTTGCGAGCTTTGCGATCTCTCTGAGTGTTTTGTGCATGCTGCGCGCTCTCTCTGAGGTTTTTTTGTGAGCTTTGCCATCTCTCTGAGTTTTTTTGTGAGCTTTGCGATCTCTCTGTGTGTTTTGTGCATGCTGCGCGATCTGTCTGAGGTTTTTCTTGCGAGCTTTGCGATCTCTCTGAGGTTTTTCTTGCGAGCTTTGCGATCTCTCTGAGGTTTTTTTGTGAGCTTTGCGATCTCTCTGAGGCTTTTCTTGTGAGCTTTGCAATCTCTCTGTGTGTTTTGTGCGTGCTGCGCCATCTCTCTGATGTTTTTTTTTTTGTGAGCTTTGCGATCTCTCTGAGTGTTTTGTGCGTGCTGCGCCATCTCTCTGATGTTTTTTTTTTTGTGAGCTTTGCAATCTCTCTGTGTGTTTTGTGCATGCTGCGCCATCTCTCTGATGTTTTTTTTGTGAGCTTTGTGATCTCTCTGTGTGTTTTGTGCGTGCTGCGCGATCTGTCTGAGGTTTTTTTTGTGAGCTTTGCGATCTCTCTGTGTGTTTTGTGCGTGCTGCGAGATCTCTCTGAGGTTTTCTTGTGAGCTTTGCGATCTCTCTGAGTGTTTTGTGCGTGCTGCGCCATCTCTCTGATGTTTTTTTTTTGTGAGCTTTGCGATCTCTCTGAGTGTTTTTTGCGTGATGTTCGATCTCTCTGAGGTTTTTTTTGTGAGCTTTGCGATCTCTCTGTGTGTTTTGTGCATGCTGCTCGATCTGTCTGAGGTTTTTTTTGCGAGCTTTGCGATCTCTCTGAGTATCTTGTGCGTGCTGCGCGCTCTCTCTGAGTTTTTTTTGTGAGCTTTGCGATCTCTCTGTGGGTTTTGTGCATGCTGCGCGATCTCTCTGAGGTTTTTCTTGCGAGCTTTGCGATCTCTCTGAGGTTTTTTTGTGAGCTTTGCGATCTCTCTGAGGCTTTTCTTGTGAGCTTTGCGATCTCTCTGTGTGTTTTGTGCATGCTGCGCGATCTGTCTGAGGTTTTTCTTGCGAGCTTTGCGATCTCTCTGAGGTTTTTCTTGCGAGCTTTGCGATCTCTCTGAGGTTTTTTTGTGAGCTTTGCGATCTCTCTGAGTGTTTTGTGCGGGCTGCGCGCTCTCTCTGAGGTTTTTTTGTGAGCTTTGCGATCTCTCTGTGTGTTTTGTGCGTGCTGCGCCATCTCTCTGATGTTTTTTTTTGTGAGCTTTGCGATCTCTCTGTGTGTTTTGTGCATGCTGCGCGATCTGTCTGAGGTTTTTTTTGTGAGCTTTGCGATCTCTCTGAGTGTTTTGTGCGTGCTGCGATCTGTCTGAGGTTTTTTTTTGTGAGCTTTGCGATCTCTGTGTGTTTTGTGCATGCTGCGCCATCTCTCTGATGTTTTTTTTTGTGAGCTTTGCGATCTCTCTGTGTGTTTTGTGCATGCTGCGCGATCTGTCTGAGGTTTTTTTTGTGAGCTTTGCGATCTCTCTGAGGGTTTTGTGCATGCTGCGCGATCTGTCTGAGGTTTTTTTTGCGAGCTTTGCGATCTCTCTGAGTGTTTTGTGCGTGCTGCGCGATCTGTCTGAGGTTTTTTTTTGTGAGCTTTGCGATCTCTGAGTATCTTGTGCGTGCTGCGCGCTCTCTCTGAGTTTTTTTTGTGAGCTTTGCGATCTCTGAGTATCTTGTGCGTGCTGCGCGCTCTCTCTGAGTTTTTTTTGTGAGCTTTGCGATCTCTCTGTGGGTTTTGTGCATGCTGCGCGATCTCTCTGAGGTTTTTTTGTGAGCTTTGCGATCTCTCTGAGGCTTTTCTTGTGAGCTTTGCGATCTCTCTGTGTGTTTTGTGCATGCTGCGCGATCTGTCTGAGGTTTTTCTTGCGAGCTTTGCGATCTCTCTGAGGTTTTTCTTGCGAGCTTTGCGATCTCTCTGAGGTTTTTTTGTGAGCTTTGCGATCTCTCTGAGGCTTTTCTTGTGAGCTTTGCAATCTCTCTGTGTGTTTTGTGCGTGCTGCGCCATCTCTCTGATGTTTTTTTTTTTGTGAGCTTTGCGATCTCTCTGAGTGTTTTGTGCGTGCTGCGCCATCTCTCTGATGTTTTTTTTTTTGTGAGCTTTGCAATCTCTCTGTGTGTTTTGTGCATGCTGCGCCATCTCTCTGATGTTTTTTTTGTGAGCTTTGTGATCTCTCTGTGTGTTTTGTGCGTGCTGCGCGATCTGTCTGAGGTTTTTTTTGTGAGCTTTGCGATCTCTCTGTGTGTTTTGTGCGTGCTGCGAGATCTCTCTGAGGTTTTCTTGTGAGCTTTGCGATCTCTCTGAGTGTTTTGTGCGTGCTGCGCCATCTCTCTGATGTTTTTTCTTTGTGAGCTTTGCGATCTCTCTGAGTGTTTTTTGCGTGATGTTCGATCTCTCTGAGGCTTTTCTTGCGAGCTTTGCGATCTCTCTGTGTGTTTTGTGCATGCTGCTCGATCTGTCTGAGGTTTTTTTTGCGAGCTTTGCGATCTCTCTGAGTATCTTGTGCGTGCTGCGCGCTCTCTCTGAGTTTTTTTTGTGAGCTTTGCGATCTCTCTGTGGGTTTTGTGCATGCTGCGCGATCTCTCTGAGGTTTTTCTTGCGAGCTTTGCGATCTCTCTGAGGTTTTTTTGTGAGCTTTGCGATCTCTCTGAGGCTTTTCTTGTGAGCTTTGCGATCTCTCTGTGTGTTTTGTGCATGCTGCGCGATCTGTCTGAGGTTTTTTTTGTGAGCTTTGCGATCTCTCTGAGGGTTTTGTGCATGCTGCGCGATCTGTCTGAGGTTTTTTTTGCGAGCTTTGCGATCTCTCTGAGTGTTTTGTGCGTGCTGCGCGATCTGTCTGAGGTTTTTTTTTGTGAGCTTTGCGATCTCTGAGTATCTTGTGCGTGCTGCGCGCTCTCTCTGAGTTTTTTTTGTGAGCTTTGCGATCTCTCTGTGGGTTTTGTGCATGCTGCGCGATCTCTCTGAGGTTTTTTTGTGAGCTTTGCGATCTCTCTGAGGCTTTTCTTGTGAGCTTTGCGATCTCTCTGTGTGTTTTGTGCATGCTGCGCGATCTGTCTGAGGTTTTTCTTGCGAGCTTTGCGATCTCTCTGAGGTTTTTCTTGCGAGCTTTGCGATCTCTCTGAGGTTTTTTTGTGAGCTTTGCGATCTCTCTGAGGCTTTTCTTGTGAGCTTTGCAATCTCTCTGTGTGTTTTGTGCGTGCTGCGCCATCTCTCTGATGTTTTTTTTTTGTGAGCTTTGCGATCTCTCTGTGTTTTGTGCATGCTGCGCCATCTCTCTGATGTTTTTTTTGTGAGCTTTGTGATCTCTCTGAGTGTTTTGTGCGTGCTGCGCGATCTGTCTGAGGTTTTTTTTGTGAGCTTTGCGATCTCTCTGAGTGTTTTTTGCGTGATGTTCGATCTCTCTGAGGCTTTTCTTGCGAGCTTTGCGATCTCTCTGAGTGTTTTGTGGGTGCTGCGCGATCTGTCTGAGGTTTTTTTGTGAGCTTTGCGATCTCTCTGAGTGTTTTTTTGCGAGCTTTGCGATCTCTCTGTGTGTTCTGTGCGTGCTGCGCGATCTCTCTGAGGCGTTTCTTGCGAGGTTTGCGATCTCTCTGTGTTTTGTGCATGCTGCGCGATCTGTCTGAGGTTTTTTTTGTGAGCTTTGCGATCTCTCTGTGTGTTTTGTGCATGCTGCTCGATCTGTCTGAGTTTTTTTTGTGAGCTTTGCGATCTCTCTGAGGGTTTTGTGCATGCTGCGCGATTTGTCTGAGGTTTTTTTTGCGAGCTTTGCGATCTCTCTGTGTGTTTTGTGCATGCTGCGCGATCTGTCTGAGGTTTTTCTTGCGAGCTTTGCGATCTCTCTGAGGTTTTTCTTGCGAGCTTTGCGATCTCTCTGAGGTTTTTTTGTGAGCTTTGCGATCTCTCTGTGTGTTTTGTGCGTGCTGCTCGATCTCTCTGAGGCTTTTCTTGCGAGCTTTGCTATCTCTCTGAGTGTTTTATGGGTGCTGCGCGATCTGTCTGAGGTTTTTTTGCGAGCTTTGCGATCTCTGAGGTTTTTTTGCGAGCTTTGCGATCTCTATGTGTTTTGTGCGTGCTGCGCGATCTGTCTGAGTTTTTTTTTGTGAGCTTTGCGATCTCTCTGTGTGTTTTGTGCGTGCTGCGCGATCTGTCTGAGGTTTTTTTTGTGAGCTTTGCGATCTTTCTGAGGTTTTTTTGTGAGCTTTGCGATTTCTCTGAGTGTTTTGTGCGGGCTGCTCGCTCTCTCTGAGGTTTTTTTGTGAGCTTTGCGATCTCTCTGAGGCTTTTCTTGTGAGCTTTGCGATCTCTCTGTGTGTTTTGTGCGTGCTGCGCGATCTGTCTGAGGTTTTTTTTTGTGAGCTTTGCGATCTCTGAGTATCTTGTGCGTGCTGCGCGCTCTCTCTGAGTTTTTTTTGTGAGCTTTGCGATCTCTCTGTGGGTTTTGTGCATGCTGCGCAATCTCTCTGAGGTTTTTCTTGCGAGCTTTGCGATCTCTCTGAGGTTTTTTTGTGAGCTTTGCGATCTCTCTGAGGCGTTTCTTGCGAGGTTTGCGATCTCTCTGTGTTTTGTGCATGCTGCGCGATCTGTCTGAGGTTTTTTTTGTGAGCTTTGCGATCTCTCTGTGGGTTTTGTGCATGCTGCGCGATCTCTCTGAGGTTTTTCTTGCGAGCTTTGCGATCTCTCTGAGGTTTTTTTGTGAGCTTTGCGATCTCTCTGAGGCTTTTCTTGTGAGCTTTGCGATCTCTCTGTGTGTTTTGTGCGGGCTGCGCGATCTCTCTGAGGTTTTTTTGTGAGCTTTGCGATCTCTCTGTGTGTTTTGTGCGTGCTGCGCGATCTGTCTGAGGTTTTTTTTGTGAGCTTTGCGATCTTTCTGAATGTATTGTGCGTGCTGCGCGATCTGTCTGAGGTTTTTTTTTGTGAGCTTTGCGATCTCTGAGTATCTTGTGCATGCTGCGCGCTCTCTCTGATTTTTTTTTGTGAGCTTTGCGATCTCTCTGTGGGTTTTGTGCATGCTGCGCGATCTGTCTGAGGTTTTTCTTGCGAGCTTTGCGATCTCTCTGAGGTTTTTTGTGAGCTTTGCGATCTCTCTGAGGCTTTTCTTATGAGCTTTGCGATCTCTCTGTGTGTTTTGTGCATGCTGCGCGATCTGTCTGAGATTTTTCTTGCGAGCTTTGCGATCTCTCTGAGGTTTTTCTTGCGAGCTTTGCGATCTCTCTGAGGTTTTTTTGTGAGCTTTGCGATTTCTCTGAGTGTTTTGTGCGGGCTGCTCGCTCTCTCTGAGGTTTTTTTGTGAGCTTTGCGATCTCTCTGAGGCTTTTCTTGTGAGCTTTGCGATCTCTCTGTGTGTTTTGTGCGTGCTGCGCGATCTGTCTGAGGTTTTTTTTGTGAGCTTTGCGATCTCTGAGTATCTTGTGCGTGCTGCGCGCTCTCTCTGAGTTTTTTTTGTGAGCTTTGCGATCTCTCTGTGGGTTTTGTGCATGCTGCGCAATCTCTCTGAGGTTTTTCTTGCGAGCTTTGCGATCTCTCTGAGGTTTTTTTGTGAGCTTTGCGATCTCTCTGAGGCTTTTCTTGTGAGCTTTGCGATCTCTCTGTGTGTTTTGTGCATGCTGCGCGATCTGTTTGAGGTTTTTCTTTCGAGCTTTGCGATCTCTCTGAGGTTTTTCTTGCGAGCTTTGCGATCTCTCTGAGGTTTTTTTGTGAGCTTTGTGATCTCTCTGAGTGTTTTGTGCGGGCTGCGGGCTCTCTCTGAGGTTTTTTTTATGAGCTTTGCAATCTCTCTGAGTGTTTTTTGCGTGCTGCTCGATCTCTCTGAGGCTTTTCTTGCGAGCTTTGTGATCTCTCTGAGTGTTTTGTGGGTGCTGCGCGATCTGTCTGAGGCGTTTCTTGTGAGCTTTGCGATCTCTCTGAGGTTTTTTTGCGAGCTTTGCGATCTCTCTGTGTGTTTTGTGCAAACTGTGCGCTCTCTCTGAGGTTTTTTTTGCTTTGCGATCTCTCTGAGTATCTTGTGCGTGCTGTGCGATCTGTCTGAGGTTTTTTTTGCGAGCTTTGCGGTCTCTCTGAGTATTTTGTGCAAACTGCGCTCTCTCTCTGTGTGTTTTGTGCGTGCTGCGCGCTCTCGCTGAGGGTTTTGTGCGTGCTGCACCCTCTTGCTGAGTGTTTTGTACGTCCTGCGGGCTCTCGCTGAGGTTTTTCTTTGCACTGTAAAATGTGATAAGTTGATCTTACTTAAAGGAATTTAGGAATCCGGTTGCCTTGAAATAGTTAAGTAAATATAACTATTATTTTGAAGTTATGTTAACTTAATGTCTATCATTTAAGTGTACTTAAAACGCAACTGTATTTACTTAATTGATATGAGTTGTTCTGACATTAAGTAGTACATAGATGTAAGTTGCCATTTTTAAGTACTGCCAACTTATGTTACCCAAGTTAACATAATTCCACAAGAGTCCTGTTTACTTAATAGAATTTAGGAAACCGATTGCCTTAGAAAAATAAAGTAAGCACAACAAAGAATTATTATTCAGTAGTACTTCTGGTTTATTTTAATCAAATTCCATTACATCACAGAGCACATCAGCCTATCTAAATACATAAAGTTACCCAAAAATAAAATTAATTCCACATTTAAGTCAATTAAAAATATTTTTTAAAAGAAAACCTCCAGTAATCTTTATTCTTGAATGACTCAAATGGCACAGTCTGTGTAATAAACAAAAATGTACAATAATGTTTAATGCACTTAACCAAGCTAAAGTTTTGCACAATAAATTTAAGTGCTTTGACACATTATGAACAACACAAGAACATTTTGCAAGTGCAAACCATATAAATGAGAGCCTAACATCAATAAGAGGGTAAAGCTGGGTCCATCGAAACTTAGAAATCCCTTAAATTATTTTGGGCTCAGATTGCCTACTCCCAGGTTTAGCAAGTCAAATGTGTTCTCCAGTCTTTTGGGATAGTCCAAATGAAGGTTTTATAGTAGTTCAAATGTCAGGCAAATAGCTTGAGCATGGTTTTCAATGTTCTCCATAACGTTACCTTCCAGTATGATATTAATGCTAGATGGCTCAAAGTGTATGGCATTTGGACCTGGTTGCTGGCTGTCTTCAGGTATAACAGTCAATAACCCATCAGGAACCTGAATGAAATCTGTGATGGTATCTGAATCCTGCAGACAAAAGGTAAATATAATGAAAAAATATATTATTGCAAAACCTTCATGTCTTCACTAAGTAAATTTTAATTATACAATTTGATGTAATACTTACAAAACAGACCTTGAAGTACTCACTGCCTAATCTCCAAGATAAACCTGGAAGACAACGAAGGACAGCAGTCCACATTGCTGTAATATCCTGGATCTACAAGTTAAGAAAAAACAAACCAAAATATCTAAAAATAAACATGAGACAAATGTGTGATAAATTATAAGTTAAAACACATAGGTGTCTGTGTTCTATAATATATGTTACCATCCCATTAAAACAGGATTCATCTGCTAAAAAAAATATTATTGGGTGTTTGTGCTGTTTTGTTTAACTTGTCTGTCTTTGGGCTCCATGGTTTTAGAAAGAACCATTAAAAATGAAAGAAACATTACACAGCACAAAAATAACTGATTTGTCTTTAATAGTTTTCGGGAAATAGTGCAGCTCCATGGCAAATAAATGTTGGTTCTCATGTTTGGAATTAGTTGATGATGACAAGTCTACAGGAAAACTAACCAACCTTAAAGGAACACTAGCTAAGATCAGTGGAGCATCACAATGATTTTTAAGCTGTAATTAAGCTAAAAAATTAAGGTAAAAAATATTATCTAGTGTTCCATTAAGGAGGTGACTGGATCACTCTTATAAAAGTAACATTCCAAATTGTAATAAAAAGATTCCTTACCTTAATTTCAACTTGGGCAACAATGTCTGCAAGTGTACTGCCAATAATTCCTTTCCTGGATTTAAAGATCTCAAGGAATCGTGGGGTGTGACTGTCCAAGGCCTCAAAAAAGTCTTGTTCAAGATCTTTACTTGCCACCCTTGTGAACTCAGCAAAAACCTTTAGGAAAAACACAGCACACATAGAGCCATAATTCGATTTGTACCACATTAACAGATTACACAAATTAAAATACATTTACTCTTGTAGAAGTAATATGTTCATGTTAATATGATTGTATGTTTTATTTTACATAAATTACATATTTGTTACCATACCTGCTGCTTTCTGAAAAGGGCTGGCCAGCGCTCCAACATGCGTTTCACTGGTGGCTGTAACCACCATGTTTCTGTATCTGTAATGTCTAAGCAGTTGCCCTTTCTTTCATACACAAATTTGCAAAATTTACATGCCCACTGCATCTGATTTAGTTGTGTTCAAGCTGCAAAAAAGAAGAACCTTTTTTAAAAATGGATTCAAACATTGTAGATATAGTGCTCACACAAGGTAAAGTGTGTTTCATAAAATGTCAGCCCTGTGCTTACAAAAAAAAGGCTAACCCGTGTCTTCTATATTATTTATAAAACGTGCTCTGTTAACGTCGACTTGGTATGTGTTGTAAATAATTGTTTTATCCATGTTATACGGAGCGCTGTTGGAGTATTTTTCCGGTGAACACATTCACACAAGACTTGAAGTTATGTAAGACACTTCAGACAAAAGGTTAACCCCAACAAAGTTATGCCTTAACCAGCTTTGCATTTGCCGTTACAAATATGGAGCTTTGCCTGGGTCACGGTTTTTTAAAAAAAAAGTAACCTCTGCCGCTTTTGACTCACCATTGAGTTATGCTATGGCTTCAACAGAAATTTTGTGAGTGCTGCGCGCTCTCTCTGAGTGTTTTGTGCGTGCTGCGCGCTCTCTCTGTGTGTTTTGTGCAAACTGCGCGCTCTCGCTGAATGTTTTGTGCGCGCTGCGCGCTCTCTCAGGTTTTTTTTTTTTTTTTTTTTTTTTTTTTTGCGAGCTTTGCGCATCCCTCTGAGTGTTTTGTGCAAACTGCGCGCTCTCTATGAGTGTTTTGTGCGAACTGCGCGCTCTCTCTGAGTTTTTTTTGCGAGCTTTGCGCTCTCTCTGTGTGTTTTGTGCAAACTGCGCGCTCTCGCTGAGGGTTTTGTGCGTGCTGCGCGCTTTCGCTGAGTGTTTTGTGCAATCTGCGCGCTCTCTCTGAGTGTTTTGTGCATGCTGCCCGCTCTCTCTGAGTGATTTGTGCGAGCTTGTACTTTCCACTTCGGACGTCAGTCGCATGCTGAGCAGAGTGAATGCATGGAAGGTAGCTGGCCCTGATGGTGTACCTGGCCGGGTGCTAAGAGCTTGTGATGTGGAACTTGCGGGTGTCTTCACTCACATCTTTAATGTTTCGCTTGCCCAGGTAGCTGTACCATCTATCTTTAAGTCAGCCATCGTTGTGCTTGTGCCTCACTCACCCCAATAATTTCCAAGTGCTTTAAAAGACTAGTTCTTTCTCACTTGAAATCCTGCCTGCCTGCTACGCTGGACCCACACCAGTTTGCTTATCGTAGCAACAGATCCACCGAGGACGCTATCTCAACAGCACTACACACTGCACTAACCCACCTCGCTTGGAGGCATAAGGAAGCATAAAGTAATCTAAATCTCCCTGGTAGGCGGCTGCGTTGACCTTGGACCTCAGAAAATACAGTGGACCCACACCATCAGATGACATGGGACCCCAAACTGCCACTGACTGTGGAAACTTTGCAGGGTACCTCGAGCAACGTGGATTCTGTGCCTCTCCTCTCTTCCTCCAGATTCTGGGACCTTGATTTCCATAGGAAATGGTCCTTGGTCTCCCAGGACCAAGATGGCATCGCGATCACACTGCGAGGCTCAGCGTCTTACCGGTTTTAGTGATGTTATACTTCTGTACTTAGCTATCTCCAGTTTTCTTGCGCAAATAACTCTTGCGAACTACAGTTACGACAGACAGACACTTTTGGAAATTAACATTCACCGCACAAACACCGGATTCAGCATCGGTTTGACTTTAACCAGCTTCAAAACAACACCCCTCCCCCATCTTGGACTGTCCGATTATCTTTCTTTGTTCCTGCTTCCCAAATACACTGCAGTCATGCATAGGATTAAGCCTTCAACCAGAACTGTAAAGATCTGGATGGATGGGGCTGACTCCTTCCTTCAGCAACAGTTCCAGCACACCGACTGGAGTGAGTATGCTGCCCGAGCCACCACAGTCTCACACATCCACTTGGACACCTACACTAACTCTGTCCTGAAACAAATCAACAAGCGCTCAGGGTACAAGAGTCCTCTGTACCGCCCACTGGGGTTGCTGGCAATATGAAGAGACTAATAGCTATAGCCAAGCACTGCTACAAACGCCGGATTGAGGAGCACTTTACCTCCTCTGACCCTCGGCGTACGTGGCAGGGAATACACGCCCTGACTGATTATAAACCAACTAGCTTTGTTCCATCTACCAACAGTGCTTCAGTCCCTGATGAGCTGAACAACTTCTACGCTCGTTTCGACCAGATGATATTGATATCTTCAATAAATCTTCCACCGACGACAACCCACTTGTACTTTCCACTTCGGATGTCAGTCGCATGCTGAGCAGAGTGAATGCACGGAAGGCAGCTGGCCCTGATGGTGTACCTGGCCGTGTGCTAAGAGCTTGTGCTGTGGAACTTGCGGGTGTCTTCGCTCACATCTTTAATGTTTCGCTTGCCCAGGCAGCTGTACCATCTATCTTTAAGTCAGCCATCATTGTGCCTGTGCCTAGGCATTCTACTGCTTCAGACTTTAATGACTTTCGACCTGTAGCACTCACCCCAATAATTTCCAAGTGCTTTAAAAGACTAGTTCTTTCTCACTTGAAATCCTGCCTGCCTGCTACGCTGGACCCACACCAGTTTGCTTATCGTAGCAACAGATCCACCGAGGACGCTATCTCAACAGCACTACACACGGCACTAACCCAACTGGACTGTCAAAACTCATAGGTGAGTATGCTGTTCATCGATTTTAGTTCTGCATTCAACACAGTGATTCCGTCTATGCTGATATCCAAACTCAACCATCTGGGTATCAGCACATCACTCTGCCACTGGATTTTAGACTTCCTGTCTAACAGACCCCAATCTGTTAGATTAGGCAACCTTCATTCATCAACCATCACCTTGAACACTGGCGTTCCACAAGGTTGTGTTCTTAGCCCGATTCTGTACTCTCTCTTCACCCATGACTGTGTACCTGCCTATGGTTCAAACACCATAGTCAAATTCGCAGATGACACCATGGTGATAGGCTTGATTACAGACAATAATGAAACGCCCTACCGGGATGAAGTACAGCATCTGTCCTTGTGGTGCCAAAACAATAACCTAGTACTAAACATGCTCAAAACAAAGGCGATCATCATGGACTTCAGACGGACTAGGAATCAAGCTCACGCCCCCATTTACATCAACGGAACTGCAGTGGATCAGGTGTCCAGTTTCAAGTTCCTTCGAGGACATCTACCATAAACGCTGCCTGGGCAGGGCACGAAAATCACTATAATATCACTACTGCACTTTATGTAAATAATGTAATATATTGCACTTCTGGTTAGATGCTAACTACATTTCATTGGCCCTGTACTTGTACTCTGCACAATGACAATAAAGTCGAATCTAATCTAATCTAATTTACTTTAATCAGGGAACATAACTTTGGACCACTCAGGAGCAGTCCAGTCCTTTTTCCTGACGCTGTCTCTTGTTCAAGAGTGGCTTGGCATAAGGAACATGACAGCTGAAACCCATGTCTTGCATACATTCAAATTTTATGACCAGCACCTGTATGTGCTTGTATAATTTTAAACTACTGATTCTTAACATTGAAGTTGCCCAGAAGCTCTATTGCAACTCTTCGCTTCCACATTAAATTACCTGACGCTGGATTATAACTTACTTCTGAACGTCATCGTTCCATTATCTTGGGCATGATTTTAATGTGTGAGCAATCTTTTTGTGCTGACTATATGCAGGTGTATTGTTTAACATTCGGATTCTGACTGGTGTTCGCTCAGAAGCTTTTACATTTTTCGCTTCCACCTTAAGTAATGCAGCAGTAACGTTAGGTAACTTGAAAATTTGAAAGTAAGGCGTTCGGACAAGAGTTTCAGAAGGGCAGGCTGGCTCACTGTGGTTACGTGTTTGTCGGTTTACTGGCATTATAAATATATCAAAGATAGTTGGAAACTTTGTGAAAGGACGTTTGTGTTGCCTTATCAAAGTAGCCAACACTTTAAAATGTTAATGTCTATGGATGTTGGGCATGTTAAAAGTATTAAAAACATTACAAAACACTTCAACGAATGATAAATATATACGCCATCCCAATCCCAATATATTTTCCTGTAATGGAATGTAATGGAATATATTGGAATCGAGACGTTCCGGGAGCCACCTGGTGGATTGATGCAGAATTGCGGGTAAAAGGCCCAAACTTTGAGGATTTTTAGCTCCCACCACGTGTGCCCAGGACCCGACCCCGGGCTCTGCAAAAAAAATCGTCTAGGGTGCGCCGCGCGCTAGGCCGATAAGGTCCACCAAGCAGCGTATCATATATGTGGATTGGGATGGTGTGGTACTACGAAGAGGTAAGCAACTGCTATTTTCTCGACTAAATGGCCTTTCGGACCTAAGACCCCACCACCACCTGTTAGGTCTAAATGGAATTGTGGACACATACTCCCATTTGTGGCCAGATGGTAGTATGTCAGTGTAGTTTTTATTTATTTTTTATTAAGTTAATGCAACATATGATTGGTCATTTGAAAATGGTACTCAGGCAGCTAGTACTTAACCTTTTCCATGTTACATATTTCAGATTATTCCAATTTTGGACATTTCAATTCCAACATTACTGATTATACACAGAGTCTTGTACAAAAAAGAAGGCATGGGTTTGAAAACGTTCAACGTACACATGTATCATTGTCACAAGCATTTTAAAATGTGCACTGTGTACACATTTGAATTTGATATGTATTTTTGAAATTGTGATGGAGAAAATAAGGACAAGTATTAAGAATTGAAATCTAACAGAGCATTTGGAATCAGAAAGTAGTTTATTTAACCTTAAGGTGGTCAACATACAATAGCAGAGAGTACTATGTGAATGTGGACAAAGGAGATGTTTTCACAGAGATATTTATATAGGTAGTTTATACGTCATAACCATAAGATAATCACTCGATGTTTCTGCAAGCTTAGTTTCCTTAGAGACATCTCAGTTTGATATACAAGATGTGGTTTGTTCTAATAAAGCATTGACCTCGAGCTGACCTGACATACACTTAGTTTTTGAGCTCTGTTGACGATTAGAAATGAATATACTGACAAACAAGCAGACAAGTTCTTTCAACAGAGACATATAAAAATTACCATTACAGAAATATCTGAGTTTGGATATCCCTATCTTACTAAGAAAAGTCGACAAGAAATGTTGTAGAGCAAATCAAAAGCTGTTCAGCAACATATAGCAAGTTTTGGTCCCTTGTGTACAACCAAAAATACAACCGCAAAGTTGCTTCAGAATATAGTGCACCTTGTCTGCCCACTGCAACGGGCTTATCCGCGCTATATTTTACCAGCCGTAACTACGAAACCTCATGTAATTCTACACACTTAGAGCAGGCCAAGCCATTTAAAATGAAAATAACCTGTTTCCAAATTGAATTATACAAGAACAAGTATAAAAACAACAATAAAGTAATTTTCACTATTAGAATTAACTCACACATCCATTCCCCTCATTTTCCTTCAGAAAAGGGTACTTAAATATCAGAGCTTTACACACTTGCACATACTCATTTGTACACTCTAAAAAGTGTATTTGGGCAGTAGTTCCTATTATAGACTTATTTACATTAACCTCAATTAATTCTTTTGCCTTAGTTCCTACAACTTACTTTCATGAGTTCAATTAACTTAAAAGTCACACATTTTATCTCAAAATAACTTTTTACTTTGAGACTACGTGAAACAATTAAGTTTAAAGCAGCTTTACGTCTGACGTCATTACGTAAGCTTTGCGCGAGGCAGATCTCTGGTACCGACAACAGGTGCGCCCCGCTTTTTCTTCCGAACATCGACGGTCGACGTGACTCGGATAAAACAGTAAGTATGCTACCCACCATAACCAAACATTTAATAAACCTTAAAAAAAAAAAACAGACTGCACTGTAAAAAATCTAACTTCAAATTTAGTTGATTATACATTGAAATAGTGAGTTGGGAATAGAACTCAATTGTGTGATAGTTCATCTAACACGAAATGTATTGTTCTGATCAACCTGTAGGCACAACATAAAAAATGTGTTGAGAAGATTTGTTTGGAAAAGTTGCTGATTAAGATAAACCTGCGCATGCTCTGTTCTAGTCATGCGCATGCTCAGTGGGAGGTTCGGGAATAAGCGCGAAGGACGGTTGATTCCTCTTTGTTGTGGCTCGAAGTTTGGAGAAATTCAAGATTGAGGTAAATAACTAGTGATAGTTCACAAAGCATTTTAAAGTTACGTTTCTAGTTTTAACACTATCTTAAAGCCGTGAATATGTGAGGGAAGTTGCCGTGGCATTGTTATATTAGCTAACTTTGCCAACTCGACTGAGCCATGGAAAGTTTGAATATGAGCCGTTTGTTTCATTTAATCAAATGCCCAACGTAACAGACTCAAGCAGGCTGTAACAAGCCTGAGCGCTTTCTTTATGTTCTATTTTGAAAATGTTATGTATCTTGTTGGCTGGCTTTTTTCCATTCCACCTTAAATACCGGAATAGGTAACGCTATATTGAGCCTCCTCGGTGTTTGTTGAGCTGTTTAAGGTAGAACGGAAAATTCAGGATGCTGACTACAACAACGCTCCTTTAGTCTGATATCATTTATATGAAAGCAGCAGGGTGTTATTACAAGATTAAGCCGTCAAAGATACAAAAATATCCGTATTGTCTGAATCAGACCTACTATTTGTTTTTTGTTTTGCTTTTGAGAAGTTCGTAGGTGTCTAACAGCACTAGCACTATACCTAACATCGTCTGTTTCTCAAAACATTTAGCTAAATGTAATATATGTGTGTGTGTGTGTAAATAAATTACAAAAACATTAAATAACGTTACATAGAGTTTGTGGTTCTGTAATTGCATTTACAAACTATAATTGTGTACAATGACAATACTAACACTAATATTGTTTTCATTTTCAAGGAAAAAAGGGATACATTAGATGAAGTGCAAAATCTGCTCTTTCACAAGCCAAGACACAGACGTTGGGTTGAAGCACCACAGAGTACGCCATGGATTTCATGGTACACGCTGGCCCTGTTTTCACTCCAATTGTGTGTGTTCCTTGATATGTCGTTTTTCAAAATGTCACAGTAAATTATCTACATGTCACCAAAGTTCTACCTTCAAATGTGATCTTTGTGATTATAAAGATGTTTGCGATATAGCCCTGCAGGGCTGAGTGAGGATTCCTTGGAAGAAGAGAGAAAGGCAATGAGGGCTGAGATAGATAAAAAGGGTCCAAACATTTTCTTTACGGTGGAAGGAGGTTGTTGAGCAGGAACCTCTGGTTGGTCTGGTTCGAGAATGATGGCCAGCACTGTTCTTGGAGAGTCAGGTGAGTAGTGTTTGTTTGCTGTACTTGTGACTCTGGCCCATTTCAGCATATTTTTCTTTTTATAGTTTTTGTAGGATTGTTTCACACTGCAAAACCTAGTGTGAACCAATCTAGTTTACTTGTCTAAAATGATACTTAACTTTTTTTCCCCAGAACAGTTCCAAAACTGTTATAATGCGAAGTCATCAGCTGTTTGGATTATTTACTTATTTTTTTAGTTATTTACTTATTAACCAAGAAGCGTACAGCATTGTCCAACCACAGTAATGTTATTTAAAGGCAACAAGTTTTATCGCGCACAACATTTGTCACGAAAGCGTCCCAAAAGAGCAATTTTCCTGTGGGCTATTTTTTTGGCCTTGGGATGACGGGATGGTTTTTGTCTGGATCCCTGCATAACTGTTATCAACTGAATCAGTCTTTGTCTAGAAATGTTCAGGCTCTGTACGTAATGACTGATAATCTGTATTCTCTATTGTTTACTCCTCTCTCTCTCTAGATATGCAGTGAGTTTCGTAGAATAACTGCCATCAACCTGAAGAGTCAGTTTCATGATGCACTGGACACATGTGCCAAAACTCCTTAAACTGTACAGGAGTAGAAGGGCAGCCTTTGGAGGAGATGGGATGCATCTGTAGTATGTTTAATGCACAAGTTTTTGTGAAAAACTAAGTTTGTGAGGTTTTCACAATAAAATTTTAAAATATTCCATTTGTGCAATGTAGATTTATTATTTTAACCAAGTTGAATTTCTGAGTAGCGTAAAGGTATTTGACTCCTATTTGCAAAACTAAAATAACATGCTAAAAAACACTTTTAAAATTATTTAAATGTAAGCTGTATTTTAAGTACACTGTAAAAAGAAAACAGTTGATCCAACTTAATTGAATTGCTTCAATTGGTAACAAGTAATTCAATTAAGTTTATCCAACTTAATTGTTTAAGTTTAACCTTAAAAAAATAAATTGAAAAAACTTAATTGAATTACTTGTTACCAATTGAAGCAATTTTCTTTTTACACTGTATAGTGTGAGTGATAATGTAATGCTCAGTGTCACTTCGTCAGCAGTCATGGGGGTCCAGGTGTATGGAATGGCGTTGGTCTCTTATAGAACAGCGTTGGGCTCTAAACGTGTGAACACATGCTCGTTAACACGTTATTAAAAATTTGCGTGTTGACACGTAAAATTTTGTCGTGATAACGTGACCAAAATTGACACGTTTACACGCTTCTTAAGGTTTTCGCCAATGGGAGGCCTCAAATCCGGGCGTACTTACATATTCATGATAGGATTTACATCACACCCTGTAGCTGACACGAAACATAAATCCTTTGTGAACGTAGTCCCTACGTTTCATCTGAATTATTCATAACATAGTGAGCTAAGCACTGACCTGTGGCTACGTTGAGCCCTACATGAGCAGTGTGAAGACAGCAATACTAGTAAGCTGTTTATGTTTCACAATAAAAAAAAACTGTTGTTTAGTACCTTAAAATTTGTAAACATGCATATTATTATATAACTTCATTCATAACATGCTCTAAAGCTTTTCATAATTTTATAAGAAACAAACATCACTATTCACTCACACTGTGTGTGACACATACTGAGGCGTAATTCATTCACATTGATAAATTATGTGCATTCTTTTAATAGCATACTGCTAAACAATACAGTGTCAATACAAACCCATAGTGAAATTAACTTTCCAGATCCTCCTCTTTCTGTAAACATGTATACTATGTGTAAAGATACATTAATTTACTCATGTGTTATTTAATTATGTGTATGTACTTATATATGTTAAGAGAGGATAAATCTCCTTCAAAATTAAATTGAACAAAAAAATCTGAATTAAAAAAGGGCTTTTTTCAGCAGTAAATTCAGTGGTGGTTGAAGTGAGGGGTATATATATATATGTGTGTGTGCGCTTTTAAACGTATTTATGTTTATATAAATATTATGTTTGTATAATGTTTATACAAAATCTCATAAACATTGTTCAGAACATTAAACACTGGAATTGTTTCCGTTATTTGGTAAGTTAAGGCTTTATGTTGTTTCAGCAATAACGCCATACACCAGTAGGTGGCAGTAAAGCATCATGATTCACGAAATACACAAACTTAACGTGTTAACACGAAATTATACGCTGCGTGTTAACACGGAGAATCCAACACGTTTAGAGCATAATTTAAAACAAATGAAAGAAAAAAAAACAGGAATTCAAGTTTATAAAATGTATTGGACTAAAAACAATAAGCTCGTAGCCTACTTAGTGTATACTCAAATACCTACATGCAACATTGAGCCATGCTTTGGTACTGCGTTCTTATAATGTTTTTTGTGAATTGACTACACTCGGCTCAGAGTCACAGTCAGAAAACAGCGTTGGCCCACAGCAGGCTCAGTGTCACTTTTCTGAGTGTTCTTCGTCAGTAGTCATGGGGGTCCAGGTGTATGGAATGTCGTTGGTCTCTAAACGTGTTGGATTTGACCATGTTTTTTTTTTTATGAGATTTTGTATAAACATTATACATATATAAATACGTTTTAAAGCACGCACACACACACGCACACACACACATATATATATATATATATATATATAAACCCCTCACTTCAACCACCACTGAACTGCTGAAAAAACCCTTTTTTAATTTAGAATTTTTTGTTCAATTTCATTTTGAAGGAGATTTATCCTCTCTTAATTTATATATAGAAGTAGATACACATAATTAAATAAAACATAAGTAATTTAATGTATCTTTTAACATATACATGTTTACAGAAAGAGGAGGATCTGGAAAGTTAATTTCACCATGGGTTTGTATTGACACTGTATTGTTTAGCAGTATGCTATTAAAAGAATGCACATAATTTATCAATGTCAAATCTCAGTATGTGTCACACACATAGTGTGAGAGAATAGTGATGTTTGTTTGATATACAATTATGAAAAGCTTTAGAGCATGTTATGAATGAAGTTATATAATAATATGCATGTTTACAAATTTTAAGGTACTAAACACCAGAGGTTTTTTATTGTGAAAAATTAACTTCCAGTTGCTATGGGGATCAGCTTACTAATATTGCTGTCTTCACACTGCTCACGTAGGGCTCAACGTAGCCATAGGTCAGTGCTTCGCTCACTATGTTATGAATAATTCAGATGAAACGTAGGGACTATGTTCACAAAGGATTTATGTTTCGTGTCAGCTACAGTGTGTGATGTAAATCCTATCATGAATATGTAAGGATTAGTTAAATGCTGTTTTAACTACAGTAACTGAAAAATATCACTGGTGAACAAGACAAAATACATATTCAATTATAACTGATATCACAACAAAAATATAGAATTAGAAACCGTACATAAAAACCCAACCAAAGTGTAGTGTAGCGAAACTGGTGGACTCTCTCTTTGTCTGTGTGTGGATGGATATAATCTCGGTGTGGGGACTAAAACTTGTTTACAGACTCACATTTTTAGTTATACAAATACACGCATTTTTGTGTGTGTACGATTGTTTACATGTGTAAGGAAGAGACGTTATAAAAAAATAACTAAATACTCTATAAAGGACTTAAATCCAGGATAATAAGTCTGAATTAATGAAGACATGGCCCCTGTGCATAACTCGTGCGGGAGCTGGCAACGCCAGCCATGGAGCTTTCCCATTGAAGCCAGTTTGCTACGGTCTCTTTTAAATATCATTTGATTAGAATACAACATTTTACATGTGCTTAATGAATATATTTTTTGTTAAATATTGGTTTTAATCATAACATAAATGTGTCGCTTTGTCAGTTACCAAAGTTACATCAGCCAGTAATGTTAAGCTACAACCCGGTCTCACACCTACTCGTGATATAGTAGTCTGCAATTCGTGACATATCGCATATTTTCAGCATGAATTGCAGTCTCCTATATATGTGACTATACCACGAGTAGGTGTGAGACCGGGTTGTAAGCTATCACTACCTCAGGATGTAAAGGTCTTCCATGTGTCTTAGCAAATTGCAAATAATTTAAATAAATGTTTTACAGTTACTGAAAGACATCTACGAAGAAATGTACTGCTTAAATTTTAATTGTTATTTTATTTTATTTTTTTTTTTTACAGAATATTTGTATGTTAGCATCTGCTAATGTTAGCTAGCATCCAGTTAAAAGTTCTCCTGTTCCACCTTAAACAGAGTGACAGTTATTTTCTGATGAAACAAGAACAAAAAGTAACTGCTTCAGCATTTAAAAAAGAACAGAAAACTCCAGTATTGTGCTTGTAAATAGGGATTAACATTTAGTGCTAGTTTTGCTATGCTGTGTGTGTTTTGAAAATAACATTGTGTTTGGTATTTAATATGCAGACTTTTAACTTTGGGAATTGTGTCAGTATAACAATTAATTTATGTTTTGTATTCTTTATTCCAGATTGCAAACATATGTTCCTGCACTTTTTTAGACTTCTGTTTTTTTTTTAAACTTCCTGCTATATATATTGTGTTGAAAAAAAAGCGTATTTGACAATACAAGAAATTGTATAAAACTTTATCTAGACAGTATAATAATTACATTAAGCAAGACCATACATATTTTTGCACAAATCACTAATATAAGCCTTTTAAAATTCTAGTCAACTGAATGGAGAAAAAACACATAGGGAAGAAATATGAGCATCTGCAATATCTTCAGACCATTCAGCTATTTATTATAATGTTTGTAACAGCTATTTAATACTAAAATTTAATTCAAATCAAATCAAATTGTATTTATATAGCGCTTTTCACAACAAAAAGTCGTCACAAAGCAGCTTTACAGAGATCCGGGTCCAAGCCTCCTATGAGCAAGCCAGGGGCAACAGTGGCAAGGGAAAACTCCCTCAGCACATGAGGAAGAAACCTTGGAAAGAACCAAGACTCATACGGGGAACCCATCCTCCTCGGGTCCACACCGGAGACACAACAGAGAACAGAACAGAAGTAAAAGTGAAATGATGACAGATGAAGGGGTTATAGTAATGTAAATGTAGTATATTAGTGATGTATGAGTCTGAGGAAGGAGAAGGTGATCAGGGATTCTGTGTGAATTAAAAGTAGGTGCAGAGTTAATCTGAGGTAAAACAGCATGGCCAAGCATGATAGTGTAGATGAGACAAGGCCAGGATCTTGTACAGGATACACAGGGGCTGGATCAGGGCAACACCTGGAGAGCAGCAGGACATCTCAAAGCATGAGAGAGAGACAGGAGAAAGAAAACCAGACAAAGGGAACAAAAAAATACAGAGATTAGTAGGGTCATGGTAAAGAACAGGCAAATTTGTCCTGCGAAAAAAGCTTCCACGGGTCAGGCAAGAGAACCCAGTGACAGACAGCGTGTTGGCGGTTACTAGAAAGCTAACTAAAAAAGCTGTAGCTATGGTAGTATGACAGGGTTAATACAGAACAGTGATAATTAACCTGATGCTGTGTATGGGGAAAAAAGCTTGTTCCATTTAGGGGTGGGGTGGGCGTGGCTAGGTCCCAGAGGAGGTTTCAGAGCACCTGTAAGTCCAAAATCGATGACGAAAGGAGATTCACGGTGAACGTAGTCTTCTAAGACCCACCCACCCTTGAAACTTCTGTCAAAACTCAAGCAAACCACGAAGCAGACTCTGGAGAGATTCCAGAAGCAAAAGACCTTATCAGCAAAATCCAAAAAACAATAATGAAAGCAAAGACTGGCAAAATTCAAATGAAATAATGTCAAATAACTGCAAAGAGTATCTTATAAAAATAAACTTAGCACAAAAAGTAAGGAAATTTGTGTTTGGTAGATTATTTTTTCTTGTTGTAACAATGCTTCTTGGCAGTTTATCTCATACCGTTGGAAAGCCTGTTAATTTCCCCTTTAAACGGTGCCACATTTGTAAGGAACATGCATTTGTGGGATGAGCAGTAGAGCTGAGAATGTGGGTTGCGCCTCTTTAAAAGGTAAATGTGGCATCATTTAACAGGCTTTCCAACTGTATAAGATTTATTGCCCAGAAGCATTGTTACAACCAGGAAATAATCTACCAAACACAAATAACACAATTTTAAGAAATTTGTTTATTGTTTTTTGTAGAAATTTTTAAACAGAATTATATTTCTTAAAAAGTTTAGCTTTTTCAAAGTTTCTGTAAATACAAGGGTGTGTTTAGTGTTGAGTGATATTTTTTTTAGAACTGGTCTAAACTACCTCCATGATAAAGTTTTTATAGCAAAGTTGTATAATTAGTGTTCATTGTAAGTTGAACCAGAAAATTTGCACTGAAATATTTTTAATATGTTTACTGTATCATCTTTCAATAAGAATATAATTAATTAATATAATGTGTGTGTGTGTGTATTTATTTTTTTTTTTTCCACATAAGATATCAACACAGAGGTGTCTTACACGAGGGGAAAAAAATTGTTGAACTGATGGAAGATGAATGCTGATGCAGCACCACAGACACTTGTGATAATGGGCATTGCAGCAGTGGTAATGGGCAGTCTTTGAATTTACCACAGCCTTCATGAAGCATTTTAGACAGCTGAAATTCGGTGTGGCTTTTTTGAATTTGTTCTGAAAAACGTGAGTTGGTGTTGTGGGCTGTGTGACAAGAAGTTTGTGCAGTCAACTAATACGTTGTGATTAGCAGCTATCGGATTCTGGAGTTTTCAAGCCCCAAAGAGCAGAGGAGCGCGCGCCATGTCAGGTTGGTAACAGTCATTTTGTTTGAAGTTTGTGTTTTTTTCTTTAGCCATCTCAAGTGAACAAAGTAATCAAAACTTTTTATTGCATTAGGCTTACTTTTCTAATGTTTGCTGCAGCTAGCCAACGTGTCATTATGATGAATAGCAAGTGTTCTACTTAGCTTTTAACCCACATTATGTAATGTCTGAGCTAATAGCCAGGTTGTTAAATTTTGAAATTTGAATAATTACTTACAGTCTACTTGAGGTTGAGAAGTAAAATGTTTCTATCATTGTTTCTCAATATGACAACTTTAGAATGTGATCATATACTTTGATATATGAATCACGCTATATTATAGGGTAAGTGTACTTTTAAGGCCACCAAAATCAGGTTTTCAGGTATGTTTAATAGATATTCTTCTGATTTCTATTTGATATCTGTGGGGAAAAGGCAAGGTCATTTGAAAATGTATGCATTTGTTTATGTACATGTTTAGAATATTAAATGGTGATATTTTATGAAATATGTCAGAAGTGTGGTATGGACCTTATTGACAAAATAAAAATGTTGTTGATTAAGGAGGCCTTGACTTACATAGGGGTGTGATTATTTTCGTAACTGGGATTTTCTCTCAATAGAGTTAATGGTGTTGAATATAGATTCTTATAAACTAGGTGCACTGGGATAGACACTTGACTCCCACAATACACACTCCAGCCACTGGGGGGGGGTCTTACTTTTCTTGAGATCTTGAAGTGGAGCCTTTAAAGGGGAGGACCTCTGGTTTTGGAGGCCAGATACCGGAGCGTCGTTTTGGATATATATAAGATGGTGGAAGTTTTGGCGCTGATTTTTCTCTAGCACTCTGGAAACTGTTGCACCTCCAGATTACTACCTACCCTTTTGAATAATCTCTACATGCTTGGGCTGGTCGACCATGGAGTCAGCGCTTGGGTTCTTCGAGGATCTTTAGGTAAGAAGAGTGAACCCTCCCAAGTTCTCATTTCATCACAATAGATTTCAACACCTTATTTTCGTGATCTAATTGTTGGCTGTGTGATTGTAACTTGATAGTTTTGTGCTCTGTTGAGGTTAGCTGTTTGCTAAGGTGGGTATTGGATTGCAGAGTTGCTTGATTGTATACAGTCTAGACCTTTGGTAATTGGGTATGTTTGGTTGAGTTCTCAGGAAATCTGATTTGGTGGTGTTGATTTGACTCAAAAATACCTGTTGGAAATTGTGGCCTACTTGGGGCTTCTTGAGTTGTATGTGTTCTTTCAGAAGTCCTATGAGAGGACTTGAGGTAAGGTGGCCAAAATTGTCAAGTACTTTTAGTTTTGTAGTCATACTTTGGTGGTACTTAGGGATTTTAGGCCAATAGGGGAATATAGGTTACCTCTTGGTGTTTGAATTTTAGTAGCCTTAGAGTTAGGGGTCTCTGGTCTGTCCTCATTTCGGCTGGGGGGCTTTTGGTATTTTTTTAATTTTTTCCCAAAAATGTCTCAGTTTGATCCGGAAAGTTTTATCCAAGCCCATCTGCAGACAACGGACTGGATAAAATTAAAGAAGCCTCAGTTGCTCCAGCTTGCTGAATATTATGAGATTGAGGTAGATTCAGAGTTGAATAAAATTAAGATAGTAGATCCTTGCTCAGTCCCTAGGTTTGAGTGACTCCATCATTGAGGCAAGATTGGCTAGGGAACAAGCAGAGAAGGGTAGGCGAGAGAAGGAGAAGGATAGTTTGCGGGAGCTGGAGTTAGCTAAGATTGAGTTGGAGAAGGTTAAACTCTCGCAGATGGAGAGTCAACAACAGCGCAGACATGAGACTCGGTTTGATGTATCCAAATGTCTACATCTAATGCCAAAATTTCAGGAAGACGAGGTAGATGTGTTTTTTGATGCCTTTGAGAATATAGCCACGGAATTAGCTTGGCTGGAGAATTGTTGGACCGTTTTGGTTCAGAGTGTCCTGTAGGGGAAAGCTCGGGAGGCTTATGCAGCTTTGAATTCTGCACACTCCATGGAGTATGACACGGTGAAAACGGCAGTGAAGAATGCCTATGAAGTTGTGCCAGAAACTTACAGGCACAAATTCCGTTCTCTTAGACGTAAGCTAGCGGAAACCTATTTGGATGTAGCTAGGCAGCAGGAGGCAGTGTTTGAACGAAAGCATGTGAAGTTTATACTTTTGCAGATTTAAAACAGCTTGTTCTTATGGAACAGTTTAAAAATAGTCTACCTGTTCTTTAGGAAGTGTACATTCAGGAGCATGGGGCGACTGAAGTTAAAAAGGCTGCTATGATGGCAGATACTTACGAATTTACCCATAAGGAGTCGAGAGTGAAAGAGAGATCAGTGGTTGGAGAAAGGCTAATATAGAGGTTAAATCAGCAGAGACTAAAAGTCATAGGGAAGGGCCATCTGGCTCTAAACCTCATAGTCAACTTCAAAAACCTGTAAATTCTACTCCCTCGGGAGAAATAATCTGCCATTATTGTAGAAAACCTGGCCATATAAAATCAGGTTGTCCAGTTCTGCAGAAGTGCAGACGTGGGTCTTATACTGACTCTTCAAAATCTGTGGCATTGGTAGTTGGTTCAGAGAGGACTATTAGTTGTGTGGATCCTGAGTCTGAAATAACCCCCTCTCTGTATGATGGGTTTGTCTCCTGCTGTACAGTGTCCATTGGTTCTGGGGAGCCAGAAACCAAAATTAAAATTTTCAGGGACACTGGTGCAGTTCAGTCCTTGTTGTTACAAGGGGTTCGTGATTAGCCAGTTTCAATGACTCTTCAGTGTTGCTTCAGGGTGTGGGAAGTTTGTTTGGTGCCATGCCATTGCATAAAGTGTACCTAACCTCTAACTTGGTAAATGGCTATGTTAATGTAGCAGTAGTGCCATCATTACCAGTCCCTGGAGTTTCTATGCTATTGGGGAATGATCTTGCTGGGGTTCAAGTTTCGGTAACCCCTTTAATTAGTCACATGCCATGTGAGGTACCAGAAACAGAGGCTTTGGCCAGGGAGTATCCTGAGGTGTTTTCAACCTGTGTCGTTACCCGTGCCCAGTCTCGCCCCAAGGGGGTGGTTCCACAGAGAGGGCTGGAGGAGGCAGCATTTGAGCTTGGAGATACCTTCTTTGGAAAACTAGGTTAATCAGATGCAGCTCAGTTTAATAGGGAAACCTTAATCAAGGAGCTCAAGGAGGACCCTGAGTTGGCCTCATTGTGTAAGGGGGCTGGTACACGGGAGGAGACAGAGGAGTCGGCAGAGGTCTTCTATATGCATCAGGGAGTGCTTATGCGGAAGTGGAGGCCTCCTTATCATCCTGCTGTTGAAGATTGGAGTGTTGTGGAGCAGATTGTGTTGCTGAAGAGTTTTAGGTTGAAAGTGTTGCGCTTGGCACATGAAGCACCCATGGCAGGGCATGTGGGTATTCGTAAAGCCCAAGAGAGAGTCTTGCGTTATTTTTATTGGCCGAAGATGCATCGAGATGTAATCTCCTACTGTCGGACATGTCATGCTTGTCAGCTAGCCGGTAAGCCAAATCAGAAAGTGCCTTGTGCACCATTGTGTACTCTCCATTTTTGCGAGTGACGATAGATTGTGTTGGACCTTTGCACAAGACAAAAAAGGGTTATAAGTATCTGTTCACAATATTGGATGTGTGTACTAGATTTCCGGAGGCTGTACCCTCGAGAAACATTAAGGCAAGAACTATAATTGAGTGTTTGTTTCAGTTCTTTTCTCGGTGTGGGCTGCCTCGTGAGATTCAATCAGATTGTGGTTCAAACTTTACATCTGGTGTTTTCCAGGAAGTAATGTGTGAGCTAGATATTAAGCAAATTTGTATTCATTAAAGGAGCAGGAACACTCTTGTCTGTGATGTTTCTCTTTTCTCTGAGACCTCCTGTAACAAAATGCACATATGCCATTTGTTCAAAACTGTGATCTTCAAAATAAAATTTGGGCATTTAAACCATCTAACAGTGATTATGGAAAAGCGAAGAACCACTATGTTAGTACACAATAGGTTTCTGAACAGGGGCTCAAGCACTCATGAATAATAATTTACAAATAAACAAATAAGTGCTCATTTATTCTGGTTCATCCTGAGTAAACAGACCTCGGTGTGCATTTACCTCAGATCAGTATCTGGTAATGAGGGACAAACAGGTTTGTACTCACAGTAAAATCTTTAATGCTTTGTTTTAGACAGAACATTACCTCAATATCTGCATTGATTGTCGAAGTTTGCAGGTATTTCATCGTTTTAAAACAGTAAAGTACAAAGAGAATTTGTGTGTGTAAAGTTGTTCACTCTTTAATGTTAAAATCTTTCCTGTCTCTCCGCTGCTGAGCTGCAAGTAGGTGTACGCATGTGTAGTCCAAAATGCCTTGGGCACTGAGTTGTCACTCAAAAACTCATTAGCCAATGGGAAGGTACCCCTGAGAAAACCCGCCCACACGAGAGCTTTTTGCCAAAACTGCTTGCAAAACTCAAGGATCCAGTGTACAAAACTCAGAGAGCTCGTGCACAGAACTTGTGCTGCTTGTGCACAAAACTCAGAGAGCACACGCAGAACTCAGAACTCACACACTAAAGCCATGGAGCGTTTCATATTTGGCACAAATCTGATTCCATAATCCTTGGAATCCTGAAGGTTCCAAAAAGCTGTGCAAGCCTATTCTATACTTCACTCAGCACATGGAGCATTTACAAAAGAGGCGTGAGCCTAATCTTTATTTTTTTTAGCACATCTGTAACATTCCAAAATGCTGCGAGAGCCAATTCTTAATTCTCGTAGCAACCGGAGCGTTAAAAAGGGTGGCGTGAGCCTACTGTTTATTTTTAGCGCATCCTGAAGATTCCAAAAAGCTGCAAAACCTGTTCTTAATTCTTGTAGAAACCGGAGCGTTCCAAATGATGACGTGAGCATGCTGTTTATTTTTAGCATGTGCTGAAGGTTCCAAAAAGCTGCACGAGACTATTCTCAATTCTCGTAGCAACCGGAGCGATCCAAGTGGTGACGCAAGCTTGTTTATTTTTAGCGAATCCTGTATGGAACCTGATTGGTGCCAAAAAGAATCGCACAAAAAAAAATTAACATCAAACGTAAAACTTAAAGGTTACCCTCTACTCATGTGTTTACCTAGCTTGACTGGAAATAGGAATCCCCTCTTGATATATACAGTTATACATTTTATGGACTAGAAGAGGTCTCCATATCTCAGCTTTGGGATATGGTAGAGCGAAAATAACCACACCACTGTCTTTGTCAGGACTTCCCTGACACACGGTGTGGGTTTGGAGAAGATCTGAGGAGGTCACAGTTTTCACCCCAAAAAAAAATAATAAAGGGTACCCCTTTGTGTTTTTTTTTTTATACTAAATTTTTGACCGTCTCAGACTTCTACCTCTACCTTGCTAGATGTTTTTTTTTTTTTTTTAGCGCATCCGGAATCTTTCAAAATGTTGCGCAAGCCTATTCTTAATTCTCAAAGCATCCGCAGCATTCCAAATGGTGACGCAAACTTGTTGATTATTTTTAGTGAATCCTGTATGGAATCTGATTTGTGCCAAAAAGAATGCACAAAAAAAATTCATCTCAAATGTAAAACTTATAACTTGCAAACAAAAAATCCAGCTCTGACATTTGTGCTCCATGACTTTGTGCGTGAGCGCTGAGTTCAGCGCATGCTCTCTGAGTTTTGTGCGCCAGCTGCACGAGTTCTGTGCGTGCTCTTTGAGTTTTGTACGCCTTGTTCCTGAGTAACTGTAAACTGCTTATGCATGCAAATTCATTAACTACAGAACTTCAAATGTAAAAGATTATGAGGTTATAGTACAAACGATTATGCTACAACTGATGCTAAAGATCTCATCTAAATAACTTAAATTAACCTCCTATTTGCTTTTCTCCCTGCCCACCATTTTTCACTGCCCTACTCATTTTTTTTTACTACAGTCCATCTTTACATAATTACATAAAGAAAATGAATTAGTTCATGTTCATAGTTAATTTTGAAAAAAATGTACTAACTTCACAGCTCCAAAAATAAACTACTTCACGTGCTTTTGTTTATTTTTTTCTCTCAGTAAATAAGCTTCTATAGCTTTCATATAACCTTCTGCAACCCATTAATCACCAGCCAAAACTCACTGCTACTCACTAACAAAAAATGAGTGTATGTGAAATTATATATTCAAAATATTACTTTACACCAAAAAACCAGCACTGAGATTGAGAATGTATTTTAACCCACGTAGCTACTACTTTATGTCTTCTTAATGTGTTTAAGCAGTTTTATTTCTTATTTTATTTCTTATACTGAGGGAAGCGGTTCTGTGACATAAAAAATGCTCACATCGTCTTGTAAAATTCGCCATCAAACCACATAATTACTCAAATTAAAATACTCATGTATGAGCGATTGTCATGTCATTTAAATGTTTTCTATGTCAGAGGGGAAAAAAGAGCTAGCTAGAGTTAAACAGGTTAGCTAAAGTTTGTCATTTGGAAAAAAAACAAACAAACAAAACTAAAAACGGTTCAATATTACGTATGTACCATATAGCAGTTGATAGAATAACGTACATAACATTAACGATGTTGACTACATTTGGGCGATACCAAAATACATATGTATCCAAAAATAGAAGGTTAAATTGACATATTTATGGGATGAAGCTGTTCCCTGAGGCTGGTGAGAGCTGCTCGCGTGCCGCGGTCACTGAAAAGAGTGCGTAGCTTCATCGTCTTCTTCTTCTGTGTTTTTACATCAGTTCTCTTCTGCCACCTTCCGGTTTCTCACTCAGAGTTCATTCATTTTAGAGCTGTCGTTCCAGTCCAGTCGTCTTCACTTAAACTTAAATAACAATCTCCTCCCTTCAGCATGACACTGAATGTTTCCATATGTGTTTAATAAAATGCTCTGATCAGTGTAGTGTGCTAACTGCAATCCCAGTAAACATTTAGCCGTTGATTCAATGTTGAAATAATGTACTTGACTGTGGTCTAATCAACGTTTTTTTAAGGTTGAAAATGAAAATGAAACACTGACGTTGAAAAGACGACTAACTAAGTCACATTAAAGACGTCCTTTTAAAGCCGTTATTTCAATGTGGAAATCACGTACATAAATGTCATCCAATAAACTCTGGATTAAAGTTGAAAAGACATCCAAACATCAACTTTATTTGTATAGCGCCTTTTACAACTGACGTTGTCACAAAGCAGCTTCACAGTTTCAGAACAGAACATTTAAAACAAAGCCCAATGCGAGCAAGCGGAAGGCGACACTGCCAAGGAAAAACTCCCTCAAGGCTGGAGGAAGAAACCTTGGGAGGAACCAAGACTCACAAAGGAGACCCATCCTCCTCTGATCAAACTATAGATTGAATTTTAAATGATCACCAATGAATTGTCATTATGCTACATAATAATAATAATAATGATAATAATCATAATAGTGACATCAATCTTGGGGCATAATAATAGTGCATCAGATTTGGAAGAATCAGTCAATGTTGCTAATCTGAGTCCATTTCTACTTCAGTGTAGTTGATCATGGTGAGTGGTCAGAGGCTGGCAGCAGTAGATGGAGGTGAGCAGCTGGTCTGGTCTGGTCTGGGCCGCAGGAGAATCCAGCAAACAATCTTCCATCAGTGGGCCACCATTTTCTCAGAAAACAGTAAAGGGAAGCGGTTAGTTTAGTTGAGTGCAGCAGAGAAAAAGAGCATGTGACGGATCTGACTGTAACAGACTGGGAGGAGGGAAACCAGAAGGAGCTCAGGCAAGGACGTCCTTCAGCTCCAAAAAAGAGAAATTGTGAGCACATCATCCGCGTTTACCCTGATTCCCCATGTCCATGAGTTCCTGAAATGACAACCTTAAACTAGACAGAGGTTAGTTGCCAAAGGCTAAACTGAACAAGTGTGTTTTGAGCCTAGACTTAAACATAGTGACTGTGTCTGCGTCCCGGACACTAGCTGGAAGATTGTTCCAGAGCCGAGGGGCTTTGTAGGAGAAAGAGTTTACTCAAGTTTCTGCTGGAGCATTCTGATAAAAGTGCATTGCAATAATCTAATCTTGATTGCGATAATGTAATCTTATTTGTGGCGGGGTTAATTATGTTAATGTACATAATTTCAAAGGAAGTAAAGTTGTAACCATGTTTTTGGTTAATAATTAAATTATTTTTGTAAATTATACATAATCCACCCCCTTTGCCCGTCAGTCTGGGGCTGTGTACATATTTATAGCCTGTAGGAGTGGCTTGATTTAGTGCTAAATATTCATCATTTCAGACTGACAGACAGTCTTGATACTGTAACAAATGTTTATATTCCTTAGAGCAAGCTTTGTACATACACCCTTACTATGGGCAAACAAATGGCCATTATCTGTAAGTGTATCCTTAAAATCACTTACCTGTTCGCTGTGTAATCTACTTGCCTGGTTTGTGCTGGTGGGTGGGGTTAGTCAAGTCTGGCGCAGACGTCGGACATCCCATTCCCAATGTATTTTAATTGAATGCAATAGATTGGAAGTGGGACGTCGGACACGGAACTGACTGATCCCATTCCCAATGTATTTGAATTGAATGCAATAGATTGGAAGTGGGACGTCGGACCCGGAAGTGACCGATCCCACTCCCAATGTATTTGAATTGAATGCAATAGATTGGAAGTGGGACGGCAGACTCGGAAGTGACCGATCCCACTCCCAATGTATTTGAATTGAATGCAATAGATTGGAAGTGGGACGTCGGACTCGGAAGTGACCGATCCCACTCCCAATGTATTTGAATTGAATGCAATAGATTGGAAGTGGGACGTCGGACTCGGAACTGACCGATCCGACTCCCAATGTATTTTAATTGAATGCAATAGATTGGAAGTGGGACGTCAGACTCGGAACTGACCGATCCCACTCCCAATATATTTGACTTGAAGTTAGGCTTACACAACTTCACAGGCTGTCTCGTGGGGTGTGCACAATAAACATATTAACATTTGGGGTCATTCGGACCCTTTTAAGGGGTGTCCAAAACCCATGAATGAAATTTGAATGGGAATAAATTGGGAGTGGGATGTCCAGAAACTGAGCTTGGGGGGGTCTACCGACTTCACGGCGTCGAGTACTGAATCATCTGAGTCCCCCAAACAACATATCAGAAGATGGGGTCACTGGGATCTTGCGTAGTATGTTATGTTCAGCAAATTTATTCATGAAAAATGTTTTCCTTTGTTTGCCCACTTCCAATCTATTCTAACCAAGTCAAATAAATTGCAAGTGGGATCTTACTTCCAATCTATTCCAGTCAAATCAAATAAACTGGAAGTGGGATCCCACTTCCAATTTATTTTACTATTTGGAATTTGGAAATCTTTGATTTTGGGGCCAGAACTGAGGCCTATATTGACAAATTGGGACCCAATCTCACTATCTCACTTCCAATTTATTCCAGTCAAATCAAATAGAATGGAAGTGGGATCCCACTTCCAATCTATTCTAACCAAGTCAAATTGGGACCAATTTTGGACCCAATCTCACTATCCCATTTCCAATTGATTTCATTCAAGTCAAATAAATTGGAAGTGGGATCCCATGGAACATGTACATGACTTGGCTGAAATAAATTGGAAGTGGGATCCCATGAAACACGTACATGACTTGGCTGAAATGAATTGGAAGTGGGATCCCAATTCCAGTCTATTTCAGCCAAGTCAAATAAACTGGAAATGGGATACCACTTCCAATATATTCCAATATAGTAAAATAAATTGGAAGTGGGATCCAATTTCGAAAACTTTGACTTTGGGGCCAAAATTGGGGCCTATATTGACAAATTGGGACCCAATCTCACTATCCCACTTCAAATTTATTCCTGTCATTGAAGAGAATGAGAATCTCTGAGCGTTTTGTGGGTGCTGCGAGCTCTCTCTGAGTGTTTTGTGCTAACTGCGATCTCTCTCTGAGTGTTTTGTGCGCGCTGCGCACTCTGGCTGAGAGTTTTTTTGTGAGCTTTGCGATCTCTCGCTGAGTGTTTTGTGCAAACTGCGCGCTCTCGCTGAGTGTTTTGTGCGCGCTGCACGCTCTCGCTGAGTATTTTGTGCCTGCTGCGAGATCTCTGAGGCTTTTCTTGCGAGCTTTGCGATCTCTTTGAGTGTTTTGTGCATGCTGCGAGATCTGTCTGAGGTTTTTTTTGTGAGCTTTGCGATGTCTCTGTGTGTTTTGTGTGCGCTGCGCGATCTCTCTGAGGTTTTTCTTGCGAGCTTTGCGATCTCTCTGAGGTTTTTTTGTGAGCTTTGCGATCTCTCTGAGGCTTTTCTTGCGAGCTTTGCGATCTCTCTGAGTGTTTTGTGCATGCTGCGCGCTCTCTCTGAGGTTTTTTTGTGAGCTTTGCCATCTCTCTGAGGCTTTTCTTGCGAGCTTTGCGATCTCTGTGTGTTTTGTGCGTGCTACGCGATCTGTCTGAGGTTTTTTTTGTGAGCTTTGCGATCTCTCTGAGTATCTTGTGCATGCTGCGCGCTCTCTCTGAGTGTTTTGTGCATGCTGCGCGCTCTCTCTGAGGTTTTTTTGTGAGCTTTGCCATCTCTCTGAGGCTTTTCTTGCGAGCTTTGCGATCTCTCTGTGTTTTGTGCGTGCTGCGCGATCTGTCTGAGTTTTTTTTTGTGAGCTTTGCGATCTCTCTGTGTGTTTTGTGCATGCTGCGTGATCTGTCTGAGGTTTTTTTTTGTGAGCTTTGCGATCTCTGTGTGTTTTGTGCATGCTGCGCCATCTCTCTGATGTTTTTTTTGTGAGCTTTGCGATCTCTCTGTGTGTTTTGTGCATGCTGCGCGATCTGTCTGAGGTTTTTTTTTGTGAGCTTTGCGATCTCTCTGTGTGTTTTGTGCATGCTGCTCGATCTGTCTGAGTTTTTTTTTGTGAGCTTTGCGATCTCTCTGAGGGTTTTGTGCATGCTGCGCGATTTGTCTGAGGTTTTTTTTGCGAGCTTTGCGATCTCTCTGAATGTATTGTGCGTGCTGCGCGATCTGTCTGAGGTTTTTTTTGCGAGCTTTGCGATCTCTCTGAGTGTTTTGTGCGTGCTGCGCGATCTGTCTGAGGTTTTTTTTTGTGAGCTTTGCGATCTCTGAGTATCTTGTGCGTGCTGCGCGCTCTCTCTGAGGTTTTTCTTGCGAGCTTTGCGATCTGTCTGAGGTTTTTCTTGCGAGCTTTGCGATCTCTCTGAGGTTTTTCTTGAGAGCTTTGCGATCTCTCTGAGGTTTTTCTTGAGAGCTTTGCGATCTCTCTGAGTGTTTTGTGCGGGCTGCGCGCTCTCTCTGAGGTTTTTTTGTGAGCTTTGCGATCTCTCTGAGGCTTTTCTTGTGAGCTTTGCGATCTCTCTGAGGTTTTTCTTGCGAGCTTTGCGATCTCTGAGGTTTTTTTGTGAGCTTTGCGATCTCTCTGAGTGTTTTGTGCGGGCTGCGGGCTCTCTCTGAGGTTTTCTTGTGAGCTTTGCGATCTCTCTGTGTGTTTTGTGCATGCTGCGCCATCTCTCTGATGTTTTTTTTTGTGAGCTTTGTGATCTCTCTGTGTGTTTTGTGCATGCTGCGCGATCTCTCTGAGGTTTTTTTGTGAGCTTTGCGATCTCTCTGAGGCTTTTCTTGCGAGCTTTGCGATCTCTCTGAGTGTTTTGTGCATGCTGCGCGCTCTCTCTGAGGTTTTTTTGTGAGCTTTGCCATCTCTCTGAGGCTTTTCTTGCGAGCTTTGCGATCTCTGTGTGTTTTGTGCGTGCTACGCGATCTGTCTGAGGTTTTTTTTGTGAGCTTTGCGATCTCTCTGAGTATCTTGTGCATGCTGCGCGCTCTCTCTGAGTGTTTTGTGCATGCTGCGCTCTCTCTGAGGTTTTTTTGTGAGCTTTGCCATCTCTCTGAGGCTTTTCTTGCGAGCTTTGCGATCTCTCTGTGTTTTGTGCGTGCTGCGCGATCTCTCTGAGGCTTTTCTTGCGAGCTTTGCGATCTCTCTGTGTGTTTTGTGCGTGCTGCGCGATCTGTCTGAGTTTTTTTTGTGAGCTTTGCGATCTCTCTGTGTGTTTTGTGCATGCTGCGTGATCTGTCTGAGGTTTTTCTTTGTGAGCTTTGCGATCTCTGTGTGTTTTGTGCATGCTGCGCCATCTCTCTGATGTTTTTTTTGTGAGCTTTGCGATCTCTCTGTGTGTTTTGTGCATGCTGCGCGATCTGTCTGAGGTTTTTTTTGTGAGCTTTGCGATCTCTCTGAGGGTTTTGTGCATGCTGCGCGATCTGTCTGAGGTTTTTTTTGCGAGCTTTGCGATCTCTCTGAATGTATTGTGCGTGCTGCGCGATCTGTCTGAGGTTTTTTTTGTGAGCTTTGCGATCTCTGAGTATCTTGTGCGTGCTGCGCGCTCTCTCTGAGGTTTTTTTGTGAGCTTTGCCATCTCTCTGAGGCTTTTCTTGCGAGCTTTGCGATCTCTCTGTGTTTTGTGCGTGCTGCGCGATCTCTCTGAGGCTTTTCTTGCGAGCTTTGCGATCTCTCTGTGTGTTTTGTGCGTGCTGCGCGATCTGTCTGAGTTTTTTTTTGTGAGCTTTGCGATCTCTCTGTGTGTTTTGTGCATGCTGCGTGATCTGTCTGAGGTTTTTCTTTGTGAGCTTTGCGATCTCTGTGTGTTTTGTGCATGCTGCGCCATCTCTCTGATGTTTTTTTTGTGAGCTTTGCGATCTCTCTGTGTGTTTTGTGCATGCTGCGCGATCTGTCTGAGGTTTTTTTTGTGAGCTTTGCGATCTCTCTGAGGGTTTTGTGCATGCTGCGCGATCTGTCTGAGGTTTTTTTTGCGAGCTTTGCGATCTCTCTGAATGTATTGTGCGTGCTGCGCGATCTGTCTGAGGTTTTTTTTGTGAGCTTGGCGATCTCTCTGTGGGTTTTGTGCATGCTGCGCGATCTCTCTGAGGTTTTTCTTGCGAGCTTTGCGATCTGTCTGAGGTTTTTCTTGCGAGCTTTGCGATCTCTCTGAGGTTTTTCTTGCGAGCTTTGCGATCTCTCTGAGGTTTTTTTGTGAGCTTTGCGATCTCTCTGAGTGTTTTGTGCGGGCTGCGCGCTCTCTCTGAGGTTTTTTTGTGAGCTTTGCGATCTCTCTGAGGCTTTTCTTGTGAGCTTTGCGATCTCTCTGAGGTTTTTCTTGCGAGCTTTGCGATCTCTGAGGTTTTTTTGTGAGCTTTGCGATCTCTCTGAGTGTTTTGTGCGGGCTGCGCGCTCTCTCTGAGGTTTTCTTGTGAGCTTTGCGATCTCTCTGTGTGTTTTGTGCATGCTGCGCCATCTCTCTGATGTTTTTTTTTGTGAGCTTTGCGATCTCTCTGTGTGTTTTGTGCATGCTGCGCGATCTCTCTGAGGTTTTTTTTATGAGATTTGCGATCTCTCTGAGTGTTTTGTGGGTGCTGCTCGATCTCTCTGAGGCTTTTCTTGCGAGCTTTGCGATCTCTCTGAGTGTTTTGTGGGTGCTGCGCGATCTGTCTGAGGTTTTTTTGTGAGCTTTGCGATCTCTCTGAGTGTTTTGTGGGTGCTGCGCGATCTGTCTGAGGCGTTTCTTGCGAGCTTTGCGATCTGTCTGAGGTTTTTTTTTGTGAGCTTTGCGATCTCTCTGAATGTATTGTGCGTTCTGCACGATCTGTCTGAGATTTTTTTGTGAGCTTTGTGATCTCTCTGTGTTTTGTGCGTGCTGTGCGATCTGTCTGAGGTTTTTTTTTTGTGAGCTTTGCGATCTCTCTGTGTGTTTTGTGCGTGCTGCACGATCTGTCTGAGGTTTTTTTGTGAGCTTTGCGATCTCTCTGTGTGTTTTGTGCGTGCTGCGCGATCTCTCTGTGTGTTTTGTGCAAACTGTGCGCTCTCTCTGAGGTTTTTTTTGCTTTGCGATCTCTCTGAGTATCTTGTGCGTGCTGCGCGCTCTCTCTGTGTGTTTTGTGCATGCTGCGCCATCTCTCTGATGTTTTTTTTGTGAGCTTTGCGATCTCTGTGTGTTTTGTGCATGCTGCGCGATCTGTCTGAGGTTTTTCTTGCGAGCTTTGCGATCTCTCTGAGGTTTTTCTTGCGAGCTTTGCGATCTCTCTGAGGTTTTTTTGTGAGCTTTGCGATCTCTCTGAGGCTTTTCTTGTGAGCTTTGCAATCTCTCTGTGTGTTTTGTGCGTGCTGCGCCATCTCTCTGATGTTTTTTTTTTGTGAGCTTTGCGATCTCTCTGAGTGTTTTGTGCGTGCTGCGCCATCTCTCTGATGTTTTTTTTTTTGTGAGCTTTGCAATCTCTCTGTGTGTTTTGTGCATGCTGCGCCATCTCTCTGATGTTTTTTTGTGAGCTTTGTGATCTCTCTGTGTGTTTTGTGCGTGCTGCGCGATCTGTCTGAGGTTTTTTTTGTGAGCTTTGCGATCTCTCTGTGTGTTTTGTGCGTGCTGCGAGATCTCTCTGAGGTTTTCTTGTGAGCTTTGCGATCTCTCTGAGTGTTTTGTGCGTGCTGCGCCATCTCTCTGATGTTTTTTTTTTGTGAGCTTTGCGATCTCTCTGAGTGTTTTTTGCGCGATGTTCGATCTCTCTGAGGCTTTTCTTGCGAGCTTTGCGATCTCTCTGAGTGTTTTGTGGGTGCTGCGCGATCTGTCTGAGGTTTTTTTGTGAGCTTTGCGATCTCTCTGAGTGTTTTTTTGCGAGCTTTGCGATCTCTCTGTGTGTTTTGTGCGTGCTGCGCGATCTCTCTGAGGCGTTTCTTGCGAGCTTTGCGATCTCTCTGAGGTTCTTTTGCGAGCTTTGCGATCTCTCTGTGTTTTGTGCATGCTTCGCGATCTGTCTGAGGTTTTTTTTGTGAGCTTTGCGATCTCTCTGTGTGTTTTGTGCATGCTGCTCGATCTGTCTGAGGTTTTTTTTGTGAGCTTTGCGATCTCTCTGAGGGTTTTGTGCATGCTGCGCGCTCTCTCTGAGTTTTTTTTGTGAGCTTTGCTATCTCTCTGGGTTTTGTGCATGCTGCGCGATCTCTCTGAGGTTTTTCTTGCGAGCTTTGCGATCTCTCTGAGGTTTTTTTGTGAGCTTTGCGATCTCTCTGAGGCTTTTCTTGTGAGCTTTGCGATCTCTCTGTGTGTTTTGTGCATGCTGCGCGATCTCTCTGAGGTTTTTCTTGCGAGCTTTGCGATCTCTCTGAGGTTTTTTTGTGAGCTTTGCGATCTCTCTGAGTGTTTTGTGGGGGCTGCGCGCTCTCTCTGAGGTTTTTTTGTGAGCTTTGCGATCTCTCTGTGTGTTTTGTGCGTGCTGCGCCATCTCTCTGATGTTTTTTTTTGTGAGCTTTGCGATCTCTCTGAGTGTTTTGTGCGTGCTGCGCCATCTCTCTGATGTTTTTTTTTGTGAGCTTTGTGATCTCTCTGTGTGTTTTGTGCATGCTGCGCGATCTGTCTGAGGTTTTTTTTTATGAGATTTGCGATCTCTCTGAGTGTTTTGTGGGTGCTGCGAGATCTGTCTGAGGCGTTTCTTGCGAGCTTTGCGATCTCTCTGAGGTTTTTTTGCGAGCTTTGCGATCTCTATGTGTTTTGTGCGTGCTGCGCGATCTGTCTGAGTTTTTTTTTGTGAGCTTTGCGATCTCTCTGTGTGTTTTGTGCGTGCTGCGCGATCTGTCTGAGGTTTTTTTTGTGAGCTTTGCGATCTTTCTGAATGTATTGTGCTTGCTGCGCGATCTGTCTGAGGTTTTTTTTTGTGAGCTTTGCGATCTCTGAGTATCTTGTGCGTGCTGCGCGCGCTCTCTGATTTTTTTTTTGTGAGCTTTGCGATCTCTCTGTGGGTTTTGTGCATGCTGCGCGATCTGTCTGAGGTTTTTCTTGCGAGCTTTGCGATCTCTCTGAGATTTTTTTGTGAGCTTTGCGATCTCTCTGAGGCTTTTCTTATGAGCTTTGCGATCTCTCTGTGTGTTTTGTGCATGCTGCGCGATCTGTCTGAGATTTTTCTTGCGAGCTTTGCGATCTCTCTGAGGTTTTTCTTGCGAGCTTTGCGATCTCTCTGAGGTTTTTTTGTGAGCTTTGCGATCTCTCTGAGTGTTTTGTGCGGGCTGCGCGCTCTCTCTGAGGTTTTTTTGTGAGCTTTGCAATCTCTCTGAGGCTTTTCTTGTGAGCTTTGCGATCTCTCTGTGTGTTTTGTGCGTGCTGCGCGATCTGTCTGAGGTTTTTTTTTGTGAGCTTTGCGATCTCTGAGTATCTTGTGCGTGCTGCGCGCTCTCTCTGAGTTTTTTTTGTGAGCTTTGCGATCTCTCTGTGGGTTTTGTGCATGCTGCGCAATCTCTCTGAGGTTTTTCTTGCGAGCTTTGCGATCTCTCTGAGGTTTTTTTGTGAGCTTTGCGATCTCTCTGAGGTTTTTTTGTGAGCTTTGCGATCTCTCTGAGTGTTTTGTGCGGGCTGCGCGCTCTCTCTGAGGTTTTCTTGTGAGCTTTGCGATCTCTCTGTGTGTTTTGTGCGTGCTGCGCCATCTCTCTGATGTTTTTTTTTTTTGTGAGCTTTGTGATCTCTCTGTGTGTTTTGTGCATGCTGCGCGATCTCTCTGAGGTTTTTTTTATGAGCTTTGCGATCTCTCTGAGTGTTTTTTGCGTGCTGCTCGATCTCTCTGAGGCTTTTCTTGCGAGCTTTGTGATCTCTCTGAGTGTTTTGTGGGTGCTGCGCGATCTGTCTGAGGCGTTTCTTGCGAGCTTTGCGATCTCTCTGAGGTTTTTTTGCGAGCTTTGCGATCTCTCTGAGGTTTTTTTGTGAGCTTTGCGATCTCTCTGAGGCTTTTCTTATGAGCTTTGCGATCTCTCTGTGTGTTTTGTGCATGCTGCGCGATCTGTCTGAGATTTTTCTTGCGAGCTTTGCGATCTCTCTGAGGTTTTTCTTGCGAGCTTTGCGATCTCTCTGAGGTTTTTTTGTGAGCTTTGCGATCTCTCTGAGTGTTTTGTGCGGGCTGCGCGCTCTCTCTGAGGTTTTTTTGTGAGCTTTGCAATCTCTCTGAGGCTTTTCTTGTGAGCTTTGCGATCTCTCTGTGTGTTTTGTGCGTGCTGCGCGATCTGTCTGAGGTTTTTTTTTGTGAGCTTTGCGATCTCTGAGTATCTTGTGCGTGCTGCGCGCTCTCTCTGAGTTTTTTTTGTGAGCTTTGCGATCTCTCTGTGGGTTTTGTGCATGCTGCGCAATCTCTCTGAGGTTTTTCTTGCGAGCTTTGCGATCTCTCTGAGGTTTTTTTGTGAGCTTTGCGATCTCTCTGAGGTTTTTTTGTGAGCTTTGCGATCTCTCTGTGTGTTTTGTGCGTGCTGCGCCATCTCTCTGATGTTTTTTTTTTTTGTGAGCTTTGTGATCTCTCTGTGTGTTTTGTGCATGCTGCGCGATCTCTCTGAGGTTTTTTTATGAACTTTGCGATCTCTCTGAGTGTTTTTTGCGTGCTGCTCGATCTCTCTGAGGCTTTTCTTGCGAGCTTTGTGATCTCTCTGAGTGTTTTGTGGGTGCTGCGCGATCTGTCTGAGGCGTTTCTTGCGAGCTTTGCGATCTCTCTGAGGTTTTTTTGCGAGCTTTGCGATCTCTCTGAGTGTTTTGTGCGGGCTGCGCGCTCTCTCTGAGGTTTTCTTGTGAGCTTTGCGATCTCTCTGTGTGTTTTGTGCGTGCTGCGCCATCTCTCTGATGTTTTTTTTTTTTGTGAGCTTTGTGATCTCTCTGTGTGTTTTGTGCATGCTGCGCGATCTCTCTGAGGTTTTTTTTATGAGCTTTGCAATCTCTCTGAGTGTTTTTTGCGTGCTGCTCGATCTCTCTGAGGCTTTTCTTGCGAGCTTTGTGATCTCTCTGAGTGTTTTGTGGGTGCTGCGCGATCTGTCTGAGGTTTTTTTGTGAGCTTTGCGATCTCTCTGAGTGTTTTGTGGGTGCTGCGCGATCTCTCTGAGGTTTTTTTGTGAGCTTTGCGATCTCTGTGTTTTTTTGCGAGCTTTGCGATCTCTCTGTGTGTTTTGTGCAAACTGTGCGCTCTCTCTGAGGTTTTTTTTGCTTTGCGATCTCTCTGAGTATCTTGTGCGTGCTGTGCGATCTGTCTGAGGTTTTTCTTGCGAGCTTTGCGATCTGAGTGTTTTGTGCAAACTGCTGGCTCTCGCTGAGTGTTTTGTGCAAACTGCGCTCTCTCTCTGTGTGTTTTGTGCGTGCTGCGCGCTCTCGCTGAGGGTTTTGTGCGTGCTGCACCCTCTCGCTGAGTGTTTTGTACGTCCTGCGGGCTCTCGCTGAGGTTTTTCTTTGCACTGTAAAATGTGATAAGTTGATCTTACTTAAAGGAATTTAGGAATCCGGTTGCCTTGAAATAGTTAAGTAAATATAACTATTATTTTGAAGTTATGTTAACTTAACGTCTATCATTTAAGTGTACTTAAAACGCAACTGTATTTACTTAATTGATATGAGTTGTTCTGACATTAAGTAGTACATAGATGTAAGTTGCCATTTTTAAGTACTGCCAACTTATGTTACCCAAGTTAACATAATTCCACAAGAGTCCTGTTTACTTAATAGAATTTAGGAAACCGATTGCCTTAGAAAAATAAAGTAAGCACAACAAAGAATTATTATTCAGTAGTACTTCTGGTTTATTTTAATCAAATTCCATTACATCACAGAGCACATCAGCCTATCTAAATACATAAAGTTACCCAAAAATAAAATTAATTCCACATTTAAGTCAATTAAAAATATTTTTTAAAAGAAAACCTCCAGTAATCTTTATTCTTGAATGACTCAAATGGCACAGTCTGTGTAATAAACAAAAATGTACAATAATGTTTAATGCACTTAACCAAGCTAAAGTTTTGCACAATAAATTTAAGTGCTTTGACACATTATGAACAACACAAGAACATTTTGCAAGTGCAAACCATATAAATGAGAGCCTAACATCAATAAGAGGGTAAAGCTGGGTCCATCGAAACTTAGAAATCCCTTAAATTATTTTGGGCTCAGATTGCCTACTCCCAGGTTTAGCAAGTCAAATGTGTTCTCCAGTCTTTTGGGATAGTCCAAATGAAGGTTTTATAGTAGTTCAAATGTCAGGCAAATAGCTTGAGCATGGTTTTCAATGTTCTCCATAACGTTACCTTCCAGTATGATATTAATGCTAGATGGCTCAAAGTGTATGGCATTTGGACCTGGTTGCTGGCTGTCTTCAGGTATAACAGTCAATAACCCATCAGGAACCTGAATGAAATCTGTGATGGTATCTGAATCCTGCAGACAAAAGGTAAATATAATGAAAAAATATATTATTGCAAAACCTTCATGTCTTCACTAAGTAAATTTTAATTATACAATTTGATGTAATACTTACAAAACAGACCTTGAAGTACTCACTGCCTAATCTCCAAGATAAACCTGGAAGACAACGAAGGACAGCAGTCCACATTGCTGTAATATCCTGGATCTACAAGTTAAGAAAAAACAAACCAAAATATCTAAAAATAAACATGAGACAAATGTGTGATAAATTATAAGTTAAAACACATAGGTGTCTGTGTTCTATAATATATGTTACCATCCCATTAAAACAGGATTCATCTGCTAAAAAAAATATTATTGGGTGTTTGTGCTGTTTTGTTTAACTTGTCTGTCTTTGGGCTCCATGGTTTTAGAAAGAACCATTAAAAATGAAAGAAACATTACACAGCACAAAAATAACTGATTTGTCTTTAATAGTTTTCGGGAAATAGTGCAGCTCCATGGCAAATAAATGTTGGTTCTCATGTTTGGAATTAGTTGATGATGACAAGTCTACAGGAAAACTAACCAACCTTAAAGGAACACTAGCTAAGATCAGTGGAGCATCACAATGATTTTTAAGCTGTAATTAAGCTAAAAAATTAAGGTAAAAAATATTATCTAGTGTTCCATTAAGGAGGTGACTGGATCACTCTTATAAAAGTAACATTCCAAATTGTAATAAAAAGATTCCTTACCTTAATTTCAACTTGGGCAACAATGTCTGCAAGTGTACTGCCAATAATTCCTTTCCTGGATTTAAAGATCTCAAGGAATCGTGGGGTGTGACTGTCCAAGGCCTCAAAAAAGTCTTGTTCAAGATCTTTACTTGCCACCCTTGTGAACTCAGCAAAAACCTTTAGGAAAAACACAGCACACATAGAGCCATAATTCGATTTGTACCACATTAACAGATTACACAAATTAAAATACATTTACTCTTGTAGAAGTAATATGTTCATGTTAATACGATTGTATGTTTTATTTTACATAAATTACATATTTGTTACCATACCTGCTGCTTTCTGAAAAGGGCTGGCCAGCGCTCCAACATGCGTTTCACTGGTGGCTGTAACCACCATGTTTCTGTATCTGTAATGTCTAAGCAGTTGCCCTTTCTTTCATACACAAATTTGCAAAATTTACATGCCCACTGCATCTGATTTAGTTGTGTTCAAGCTGCAAAAAAGAAGAACCTTTTTTAAAAATGGATTCAAACATTGTAGATATAGTGCTCACACAAGGTAAAGTGTGTTTCATAAAATGTCAGCCCTGTGCTTACAAAAAAAAGGCTAACCCGTGTCTTCTATATTATTTATAAAACGTGCTCTGTTAACGTCGACTTGGTATGTGTTGTAAATAATTGTTTTATCCATGTTATACGGAGTATTTTTCCGGTGAACACATTCACACAAGACTTGAAGTTATGTAAGACACTTCAGACAAAAGGTTAACCCCAACAAAGTTATGCCTTAACCAGCTTTGCATTTGCCGTTACAAATATGGAGCTTTGCCTGGGTCACGGTTTTTTTAAAAAAAAGTAACCTCTGCCGCTTTTGACTCACCATTGAGTTATGCTATGGCTTCAACAGAAATTTTGTGAGTGCTGCGCGCTCTCTCTGAGTGTTTTGTGCGTGCTGCGCGCTCTCTCTGTGTGTTTTGTGCAAACTGCGCGCTCTCGCTGAATGTTTTGTGCGCGCTGCGCGCTCTCTCAGGTTTTTTTTTTTTTTTTTTTTTGCGAGCTTTGCGCATCCCTCTGAGTGTTTTGTGCAAACTGCGCGCTCTCTATGAGTGTTTTGTGCGAACTGCGCGCTCTCTCTGAGTTTTTTTTTGCGAGCTTTGCGCTCTCTCTGTGTGTTTTGTGCAAACTGCGCGCTCTCGCTGAGGGTTTTGTGCGTGCTGCGCGCTTTCGCTGAGTGTTTTGTGCAATCTGCGCGCTCTCTGAGTGTTTTGTGCAAACTGCGCGCTCTCTCTGAGTGTTTTGTGCATGCTGCCCGCTCTCTCTGAGTGATTTGTGCGAGCTTGTACTTTTCACTTCGGACGTCAGTCGCATGCTGAGCAGAGTGAATGCATGGAAGGTAGCTGGCCCTGATGGTGTACCTGGCCGGGTGCTAAGAGCTTGTGATGTGGAACTTGCGGGTGTCTTCACTCACATCTTTAATGTTTCGCTTGCCCAGGTAGCTGTACCATCTATCTTTAAGTCAGCCATCGTTGTGCTTGTGCCTCACTCACCCCAATAATTTCCAAGTGCTTTAAAAGACTAGTTCTTTCTCACTTGAAATCCTGCCTGCCTGCTACGCTGGACCCACACCAGTTTGCTTATCGTAGCAACAGATCCACCGAGGACGCTATCTCAACAGCACTACACACTGCACTAACCCACCTCGCTTGGAGGCATAAGGAAGCATAAAGTAATCTAAATCTCCCTGGTAGGCGGCTGCGTTGACCTTGGACCTCAGAAAATACAGTGGACCCACACCATCAGATGACATGGGACCCCAAACTGCCACTGACTGTGGAAACTTTGCAGGGTACCTCGAGCAACGTGGATTCTGTGCCTCTCCTCTCTTCCTCCAGATTCTGGGACCTTGATTTCCATAGGAAATGGTCCTTGGTCTCCCAGGACCAAGATGGCATCGCGATCACACTGCGAGGCTCAGCGTCTTACCGGTTTTAGTGATGTTATACTTCTGTACTTAGCTATCTCCAGTTTTCTTGCGCAAATAACTCTTGCGAACTACAGTTACGACAGACAGACACTTTTGGAAATTAACATTCACCGCACAAACACCGGATTCAGCATCGGTTTGACTTTAACCAGCTTCAAAACAACACCCCTCCCCCATCTTGGACTGTCCGATTATCTTTCTTTGTTCCTGCTTCCCAAATACACTGCAGTCATGCATAGGATTAAGCCTTCAACCAGAACTGTAAAGATCTGGATGGATGGGGCTGACTCCTTCCTTCAGCAACAGTTCCAGCACACCGACTGGAGTGAGTATGCTGCCCGAGCCACCACAGTCTCACACATCCACTTGGACACCTACACTAACTCTGTCCTGAAACAAATCAACAAGCGCTCAGGGTACAAGAGTCCTCTGTACCGCCCACTGGGGTTGCTGGCAATATGAAGAGACTAATAGCTATAGCCAAGCACTGCTACAAACGCTGGATTGAGGAGCACTTTACCTCCTCTGACCCTCGGCGTACGTGGCAGGGAATACACGCCCTGACTGACTATAAACCAACTAGCTTTGTTCCATCTACCAACAGTGCTTCAGTCCCTGATGAGCTGAACAACTTCTACGCTCGTTTCGACCAGATGATATTGATATCTTCAATAAATCTTCCACCGACGACAACCCACTTGTACTTTCCACTTCGGATGTCAGTCGCATGCTGAGCAGAGTGAATGCACGGAAGGCAGCTGGCCCTGATGGTGTACCTGGCCGTGTGCTAAGAGCTTGTGCTGTGGAACTTGCGGGTGTCTTCGCTCACATCTTTAATGTTTCGCTTGCCCAGGCAGCTGTACCATCTATCTTTAAGTTAGCCATCATTGTGCCTGTGCCTAGGCATTCTACTGCTTCAGACTTTAATGACTTTCGACCTGTAGCACTCACCCCAATAATTTCCAAGTGCTTTAAAAGACTAGTTCTTTCTCACTTGAAATCCTGCCTGCCTGCTACGCTGGACCCACACCAGTTTGCTTATCGTAGCAACAGATCCACCGAGGACGCTATCTCAACAGCACTACACACGGCACTAACCCAACTGGACTGTCAAAACTCATAGGTGAGTATGCTGTTCATCGATTTTAGTTCTGCATTCAACACAGTGATTCCGTCTATGCTGATATCCAAACTCAACCATCTGGGTATCAGCACATCACTCTGCCACTGGATTTTAGACTTCCTGTCTAACAGACCCCAATCTGTTAGATTAGGCAACCTTCATTCATCAACCATCACCTTGAACACTGGCGTTCCACAAGGTTGTGTTCTTAGCCCGATTCTGTACTCTCTCTTCACCCATGACTGTGTACCTGCCTATGGTTCAAACACCATAGTCAAATTCGCAGATGACACCATGGTGATAGGCTTGATTACAGACAATAATGAAACGCCCTACCGGGATGAAGTACAGCATCTGTCCTTGTGGTGCCAAAACAATAACCTAGTACTACGCTGGATTATAACTTACTTCTGAACGTCATCGTTCCATTATCTTGGGCATGATTTTAATGTGTGAGCAATCTTTTTGTGCTGACTATATGCAGGTGTATTGTTTAACATTCGGATTCTGACTGGTGTTCGCTCAGAAGCTTTTACATTTTTCGCTTCCACCTTAAGTAATGCAGCAGTAACGTTAGGTAACTTGAAAATTTGAAAGTAAGGCGTTCGGACAAGAGTTTCAGAAGGGCAGGCTGGCTCACTGTGGTTACGTGTTTGTCGGTTTACTGGCATTATAAATATATCAAAGATAGTTGGAAACTTTGTGAAAGGACGTTTGTGTTGCCTTATCAAAGTAGCCAACACTTTAAAATGTTAATGTCTATGGATGTTGGGCATGTTAAAAGTATTAAAAACATTACAAAACACTTCAACGAATGATAAATATATACGCCATCCCAATCCCAATATATTTGCCTGTAATGGAATGTAATGGAATATATTGGAATCGAGACGTTCCGGGAGCCACCTGGTGGATTGATGCAGAATTGCGGGTAAAAGGCCCAAACTTTGAGGATTTTTAGCTCCCACCACGTGTGCCCAGGACCCGACCCCGGGCTCTGCAAAAAAAATCGTCTAGGGTGCGCCGCGCGCTAGGCCGATAAGGTCCACCAAGCAGCGTATCATATATGTGGATTGGGATGGTGTGGTACTACGAAGAGGTAAGCAACTGCTATTTTCTCGACTAAATGGCCTTTCGGACCTAAGACCCCACCACCACCTGTTAGGTCTAAATGGAATTGTGGACACATACTCCCATTTGTGGCCAGATGGTAGTATGTCAGTGTAGTTTTTATTTATTTTTTATTAAGTTAATGCAACATATGATTGGTCATTTGAAAATGGTACTCAGGCAGCTAGTACTTAACCTTTTCCATGTTACATATTTCAGATTATTCCAATTTTGGACATTTCAATTCCAACATTACTGATTATACACAGAGACTTGTACAAAAAAGAAGGCATGGGTTTGAAAACGTTCAACGTACACATGTATCATTGTCACAAGCATTTTAAAATGTGCACTGTGTACACATTTGAATTTGATATGTATTTTTGAAATTGTGATGGAGAAAATAAGGACAAGTATTAAGAATTGAAATCTAACAGAGCATTTGGAATCAGAAAGTAGTTTATTTAACCTTAAGGTGGTCAACATACAATAGCAGAGAGTACTATGTGAATGTGGACAAAGGAGATGTTTTCACAGAGATATTTATATAGGTAGTTTATACGTCATAACCATAAGATAATCACTCGATGTTTCTGCAAGCTTAGTTTCCTTAGAGACATCTCAGTTTGATATACAAGATGTGGTTTGTTCTAATAAAGCATTGACCTCGAGCTGACCTGACATACACTTAGTTTTTGAGCTCTGTTGACGATTAGAAATGAATATACTGACAAACAAGCAGACAAGTTCTTTCAACAGAGACATATAAAAATTACCATTACAGAAATATCTGAGTTTGGATATCCCTATCTTACTAAGAAAAGTCGACAAGAAATGTTGTAGAGCAAATCAAAAGCTGTTCAGCAACATATAGCAAGTTTTGGTCCCTTGTGTACAACCAAAAATACAACCGCAAAGTTGCTTCAGAATATAGTGCACCTTGTCTGCCCACTGCAACGGGCTTATCCGCGCTATATTTTACCAGCCGTAACTACGAAACCTCATGTAATTCTACACACTTAGAGCAGGCCAAGCCATTTAAAATGAAAATAACCTGTTTCCAAATTGAATTATACAAGAACAAGTATAAAAACAACAATAAAGTAATTTTCACTATTAGAATTAACTCACACATCCATTCCCCTCATTTTCCTTCAGAAAAGGGTACTTAAATATCAGAGCTTTACACACTTGCACATACTCATTTGTACACTCTAAAAAGTGTATTTGGGCAGTAGTTCCTATTATAGACTTATTTACATTAACCTCAATTAATTATTTTGCCTTAGTTCCTACAACTTACTTTCATGAGTTCAATTAACTTAAAAGTCACACATTTTATCTCAAAATAACTTTTTACTTTGAGACTACGTGAAACAATTAAGTTTAAAGCAGCTTTACGTCTGACGTCATTACGTAAGCTTTGCGCGAGGCAGATCTCTGGTACCGACAACAGGTGCGCCCCGCTTTTTCTTCCGAACATCGACGGTCGACGTGACTCGGATAAAACAGTAAGTATGCTACCCACCATAACCAAACATTTAATAAACCTTAAAAAAAAAAACAGACTGCACTGTAAAAAATCTAACTTCAAATTTAGTTGATTATACATTGAAATAGTGAGTTGGGAATAGAACTCAATTGTGTGATAGTTCATCTAACACGAAATGTATTGTTCTGATCAACCTGTAGGCACAACATAAAAAATGTGTTGAGAAGATTTGTTTGGAAAAGTTGCTGATTAAGATAAACCTGCGCATGCTCTGTTCTAGTCATGCGCATGCTCAGTGGGAGGTTCGGGAATACGCGCGAAGGACGGTTGATTCCTCTTTGTTGTGGCTCGAAGTTTGGAGAAATTCAAGATTGAGGTAAATAACTAGTGATAGTTCACAAAGCATTTTAAAGTTACGTTTCTAGTTTTAACACTATCTTAAAGCCGTGAATATGTGAGGGAAGTTGCCGTGGCATTGTTATATTAGCTAACTTTGCCAACTCGACTGAGCCATGGAAAGTTTGAATATGAGCCGTTTGTTTCATTTAATCAAATGCCCAACGTAACAGACTCAAGCAGGCTGTAACAAGCCTGAGCGCTTTCTTTATGTTCTATTTTGAAAATGTTATGTATCTTGTTGGCTGGCTTTTTTCCATTCCACCTTAAATACCGGAATAGGTAACGCTATATTGAGCCTCCTCGGTGTTTGTTGAGCTGTTTAAGGTAGAACGGAAAATTCAGGATGCTGACTACAACAACGCTCCTTTAGTCTGATATCATTTATATGAAAGCAGCAGGGTGTTATTACAAGATTAAGCCGTCAAAGATACAAAAATATCCGTATTGTCTGAATCAGACCTACTATTTGTTTTTTGTTTTGCTTTTGAGAAGTTCGTAGGTGTCTAACAGCACTAGCACTATACCTAACATCGTCTGTTTCTCAAAACATTTAGCTAAATGTAATATATGTGTGTGTGTGTGTAAATAAATTACAAAAACATTAAATAACGTTACATAGAGTTTGTGGTTCTGTAATTGCATTTACAAACTATAATTGTGTACAATGACAATACTAACACTAATATTGTTTTCATTTTCAAGGAAAAAAGGGATACATTAGATGAAGTGCAAAATCTGCTCTTTCACAAGCCAAGACACAGACGTTGGGTTGAAGCACCACAGAGTACGCCATGGATTTCATGGTACACGCTGGCCCTGTTTTCACTCCAATTGTGTGTGTTCCTTGATATGTCGTTTTTCAAAATGTCACAGTAAATTATCTACATGTCACCAAAGTTCTACCTTCAAATGTGATCTTTGTGATTATAAAGATGTTTGCGATATAGCCCTGCAGGGCTGAGTGAGGATTCCTTGGAAGAAGAGAGAAAGGCAATGAGGGCTGAGATAGATAAAAAGGGTCCAAACATTTTCTTTACGGTGGAAGGAGGTTGTTGAGCAGGAACCTCTGGTTGGTCTGGTTCGAGAATGATGGCCAGCACTGTTCTTGGAGAGTCAGGTGAGTAGTGTTTGTTTGCTGTACTTGTGACTCTGGCCCATTTCAGCATATTTTTCTTTTTATAGTTTTTGTAGGATTGTTTCACACTGCAAAACCTAGTGTGAACCAATCTAGTTTACTTGTCTAAAATGATACTTAACTTTTTTTCCCCAGAACAGTTCCAAAACTGTTATAATGCGAAGTCATCAGCTGTTTGGATTATTTACTTATTTTTTTAGTTATTTACTTATTAACCAAGAAGCGTACAGCATTGTCCAACCACAGTAATGTTATTTAAAGGCAACAAGTTTTATCGCGCACAACATTTGTCACGAAAGCGTCCCAAAAGAGCAATTTTCCTGTGGGCTATTTTTTTGGCCTTGGGATGACGGGATGGTTTTTGTCTGGATCCCTGCATAACTGTTATCAACTGAATCAGTGTTTGTCTAGAAATGTTCAGGCTCTGTACGTAATGACTGATAATCTGTATTCTCTATTGTTTACTCCTCTCTCTCTCTAGATATGCAGTGAGTTTCGTAGAATAACTGCCATCAACCTGAAGAGTCAGTTTCATGATGCACTGGACACATGTGCCAAAACTCCTTAAACTGTACAGGAGTAGAAGGGCAGCCTTTGGAGGAGATGGGATGCATCTGTAGTATGTTTAATGCACAAGTTTTTGTGAAAAACTAAGTTTGTGAGGTTTTCACAATAAAATTTTAAAATATTCCATTTGTGCAATGTAGATTTATTATTTTAACCAAGTTGAATTTCTGAGTAGCGTAAAGGTATTTGACTCCTATTTGCAAAACTAAAATAACATGCTAAAAAACACTTTTAAAATTATTTAAATGTAAGCTGTATTTTAAGTACACTGTAAAAAGAAAACAGTTGATCCAACTTAATTGAATTGCTTCAATTGGTAACAAGTAATTCAATTAAGTTTATCCAACTTAATTGTTTAAGTTTAACCTTAAAAAAATAAATTGAAAAAACTTAATTGAATTACTTGTTACCAATTGAAGCAATTTTCTTTTTACACTGTATAGTGTGAGTGATAATGTAATGCTCAGTGTCACTTCGTCAGCAGTCATGGGGGTCCAGGTGTATGGAATGGCGTTGGTCTCTTATAGAACAGCGTTGGGCTCTAAACGTGTGAACACATGCTCGTTAACACGTTATTAAAAATTTGCGTGTTGACACGTAAAATTTTGTCGTGATAACGTGACCAAAATTGACACGTTTACACGCTTCTTAAGGTTTTCGCCAATGGGAGGCCTCAAATCCGGGCGTACTTACATATTCATGATAGGATTTACATCACACCCTGTAGCTGACACGAAACATAAATCCTTTGTGAACGTAGTCCCTACGTTTCATCTGAATTATTCATAACATAGTGAGCTAAGCACTGACCTGTGGCTACGTTGAGCCCTACATGAGCAGTGTGAAGACAGCAATACTAGTAAGCTGTTTATGTTTCACAATAAAAAAAAACTGTTGTTTAGTACCTTAAAATTTGTAAACATGCATATTATTATATAACTTCATTCATAACATGCTCTAAAGCTTTTCATAATTTTATAAGAAACAAACATCACTATTCACTCACACTGTGTGTGACACATACTGAGGCGTAATTCATTCACATTGATAAATTATGTGCATTCTTTTAATAGCATACTGCTAAACAATACAGTGTCAATACAAACCCATAGTGAAATTAACTTTCCAGATCCTCCTCTTTCTGTAAACATGTATACTATGTGTAAAGATACATTAATTTACTCATGTGTTATTTAATTATGTGTATGTACTTATATATGTTAAGAGAGGATAAATCTCCTTCAAAATTAAATTGAACAAAAAAATCTGAATTAAAAAAGGGCTTTTTTCAGCAGTAAATTCAGTGGTGGTTGAAGTGAGGGGTATATATATATATATGTGTGTGTGCGCTTTTAAACGTATTTATGTTTATATAAATATTATGTTTGTATAATGTTTATACAAAATCTCATAAACATTGTTCAGAACATTAAACACTGGAATTGTTTCCGTTATTTGGTAAGTTAAGGCTTTATGTTGTTTCAGCAATAACGCCATACACCAGTAGGTGGCAGTAAAGCATCATGATTCACGAAATACACAAACTTAACGTGTTAACACGAAATTATACGCTGCGTAACACGGAGAATCCAACACGTTTAGAGCATAATTTAAAACAGATGAAAGAAAAAAAAACAGGAATTCAAGTTTATAAAATGTATTGGACTAAAAACAATAAGCTCGTAGCCTACTTAGTGTATACTCAAATACCTACATGCAACATTGAGCCATGCTTTGGTACTGCGTTCTTATAATGTTTTTTGTGAATTGACTACACTCGGCTCAGAGTCACAGTCAGAAAACAGCGTTGGCCCACAGCAGGCTCAGTGTCACTTTTCTGAGTGTTCTTCGTCAGTAGTCATGGGGGTCCAGGTGTATGGAATGTCGTTGGTCTCTAAACGTGTTGGATTTGACCATGTTTTTTTTTTTATGAGATTTTGTATAAACATTATACATATATAAATACGTTTTAAAGCACGCACACACACACACACATATATATATATATATATATAAACCCCTCACTTCAACCACCACTGAACTGCTGAAAAAACCCTTTTTTAATTTAGAATTTTTTGTTCAATTTCATTTTGAAGGAGATTTATCCTCTCTTAATTTATATATAGAAGTAGATACACATAATTAAATAAAACATAAGTAATTTAATGTATCTTTTAACATATACATGTTTACAGAAAGAGGAGGATCTGGAAAGTTAATTTCACCATGGGTTTGTATTGACACTGTATTGTTTAGCAGTATGCTATTAAAAGAATGCACATAATTTATCAATGTCAAATCTCAGTATGTGTCACACACAGTGTGAGAGAATAGTGATGTTTGTTTGATATAAAATTATGAAAAGCTTTAGAGCATGTTATGAATGAAGTTATATAATAATATGCATGTTTACAAATTTTAAGGTACTAAACACCAGAGGTTTTTTATTGTGAAAAATTAACTTCCAGTTGCTATGGGGATCAGCTTACTAATATTGCTGTCTTCACACTGCTCACGTAGGGCTCAACGTAGCCATAGGTCAGTGCTTCGCTCACTATGTTATGAATAATTCAGATGAAACGTAGGGACTATGTTCACAAAGGATTTATGTTTCGTGTCAGCTACAGTGTGTGATGTAAATCCTATCATGAATATGTAAGGATTAGTTAAATGCTGTTTTAACTACAGTAACTGAAAAATATCACTGGTGAACAAGACAAAATACATATTCAATTATAACTGATATCACAACAAAAATATAGAATTAGAAACCGTACATAAAAACCCAACCAAAGTGTAGTGTAGCGAAACTGGTGGACTCTCTCTTTGTCTGTGTGTGGATGGATATAATCTCGGTGTGGGGACTAAAACTTGTTTACAGACTCACATTTTTAGTTATACAAATACACGCATTTTTGTGTGTGTACGATTGTTTACATGTGTAAGGAAGAGACGTTATAAAAAAATAACTAAATACTCTATAAAGGACTTAAATCCAGGATAATAAGTCTGAATTAATGAAGACATGGCCCCTGTGCATAACTCGTGCGGGAGCTGGCAACGCCAGCCATGGAGCTTTCCCATTGAAGCCAGTTTGCTACGGTCTCTTTTAAATATCATTTGATTAGAATACAACATTTTACATGTGCTTAATGAATATATTTTTTGTTAAATATTGGTTTTAATCATAACATAAATGTGTCGCTTTGTCAGTTACCAAAGTTACATCAGCCAGTAATGTTAAGCTACAACCCGGTCTCACACCTACTCGTGATATAGTAGTCTGCAATTCGTGACATATCGCATATTTTCAGCATGAATTGCAGTCTCCTATATATGTGACTATACCACGAGTAGGTGTGAGACCGGGTTGTAAGCTATCACTACCTCAGGATGTAAAGGTCTTCCATGTGTCTTAGCAAATTGCAAATAATTTAAATAAATGTTTTACAGTTACTGAAAGACATCTACGAAGAAATGTACTGCTTAAATTTTAATTGTTATTTTATTTTATTTTATTTTTTTTACAGCATATTTGTATGTTAGCATCTGCTAATGTTAGCTAGCATCCAGTTAAAAGTTCTCCTGTTCCACCTTAAACAGAGTGACAGTTATTTTCTGATGAAACAAGAACAAAAAGTAACTGCTTCAGCATTTAAAAAAGAACAGAAAACTCCAGTATTGTGCTTGTAAATAGGGATTAACATTTAGTGCTAGTTTTGCTATGCTGTGTGTGTTTTGAAAATAACATTGTGTTTGGTATTTAATATGCAGACTTTTAACTTTGGGAATTGTGTCAGTATAACAATTAATTTATGTTTTGTATTCTTTATTCCAGATTGCAAACATATGTTCCTGCACTTTTTTAGACTTCTGTTTTTTTTTTAAACTTCCTGCTATATATATTGTGTTGAAAAAAAAGCGTATTTGACAATACAAGAAATTGTATAAAACTTTATCTAGACAGTATAATAATTACATTAAGCAAGACCATACATATTTTTGCACAAATCACTAATATAAGCCTTTTAAAATTCTAGTCAACTGAATGGAGAAAAAACACATAGGGAAGAAATATGAGCATCTGCAATATCTTCAGACCATTCAGCTATTTATTATAATGTTTGTAACAGCTATTTAATACTAAAATTTAATTCAAATCAAATCAAATTGTATTTATATAGCGCTTTTCACAACAAAAAGTCGTCACAAAGCAGCTTTACAGAGATCCGGGTCCAAGCCTCCTATGAGCAAGCCAGGGGCAACAGTGGCAAGGGAAAACTCCCTCAGCACATGAGGAAGAAACCTTGGAAAGAACCAAGACTCATACGGGGAACCCATCCTCCTCGGGTCCACACCGGAGACACAACAGAGAACAGAACAGAAGTAAAAGTGAAATGATGACAGATGAAGGGGTTATAGTAATGTAAATGTAGTATATTAGTGATGTATGAGTCTGAGGAAGGAGAAGGTGATCAGGGATTCTGTGTGAATTAAAAGTAGGTGCAGAGTTAATCTGAGGTAAAACAGCATGGCCAAGCATGATAGTGTAGATGAGACAAGGCCAGGATCTTGTACAGGATACACAGGGGCTGGATCAGGGCAACACCTGGAGAGCAGCAGGACATCTCAAAGCATGAGAGAGAGACAGGAGAAAGAAAACCAGACAAAGGGAACAAAAAAATACAGAGATTAGTAGGGTCATGGTAAAGAACAGGCAAATTTGTCCTGCGAAAAAAGCTTCCACGGGTCAGGCAAGAGAACCCAGTGACAGACAGCGTGTTGGCGGTTACTAGAAAGCTAACTAAAAAAGCTGTAGCTATGGTAGTATGACAGGGTTAATACAGAACAGTGATAATTAACCTGATGCTGTGTATGGGGAAAAAAGCTTGTTCCATTTAGGGGTGGGGTGGGCGTGGCTAGGTCCCAGAGGAGGTTTCAGAGCACCTGTAAGTCCAAAATCGATGACGAAAGGAGATTCACGGTGAACGTAGTCTTCTAAGACCCACCCACCCTTGAAACTTCTGTCAAAACTCAAGCAAACCACGAAGCAGACTCTGGAGAGATTCCAGAAGCAAAAGACCTTATCAGCAAAATCCAAAAAACAATAATGAAAGCAAAGACTGGCAAAATTCAAATGAAATAATGTCAAATAACTGCAAAGAGTATCTTATAAAAATAAACTTAGCACAAAAAGTAAGGAAATTTGTGTTTGGTAGATTATTTTTTTTTGTTGTAACAATGCTTCTTGGCAGTTTATCTCATACCGTTGGAAAGCCTGTTAATTTCCCCTTTAAACGGTGCCACATTTGTAAGGAACATGCATTTGTGGGATGAGCAGTAGAGCTGAGAATGTGGGTTGCGCCTCTTTAAAAGGTAAATGTGGCATCATTTAACAGGCTTTCCAACTGTATAAGATTTATTGCCCAGAAGCATTGTTACAACCAGGAAATAATCTACCAAACACAAATAACACAATTTTAAGAAATTTGTTTATTGTTTTTTGTAGAAATTTTTAAACAGAATTATATTTCTTAAAAAGTTTAGCTTTTTCAAAGTTTCTGTAAATACAAGGGTGTGTTTAGTGTTGAGTGATATTTTTTTTAGAACTGGTCTAAACTACCTCCATGATAAAGTTTTTATAGCAAAGTTGTATAATTAGTGTTCATTGTAAGTTGAACCAGAAAATTTGCACTGAAATATTTTTAATATGTTTACTGTATCATCTTTCAATAAGAATATAATTAATTAATATAATGTGTGTGTGTGTGTATTTATTTTTTTTTTTTCCACATAAGATATCAACACAGAGGTGTCTTACACGAGGGGAAAAAAATTGTTGAACTGATGGAAGATGAATGCTGATGCAGCACCACAGACACTTGTGATAATGGGCATTGCAGCGGTGGTAATGGGCAGTCTTTGAATTTACCACAGCCTTCATGAAGCATTTTAGACAGCTGAAATTCGGTGTGGCTTTTTTGAATTTGTTCTGAAAAACGTGAGTTGGTGTTGTGGGCTGTGTGACAAGAAGTTTGTGCAGTCAACTAATACGTTGTGATTAGCAGCTATCGGATTCTGGAGTTTTCAAGCCCCAAAGAGCAGAGGAGCGCGCGCCATGTCAGGTTGGTAACAGTCATTTTGTTTGAAGTTTGTGTTTTTTTCTTTAGCCATCTCAAGTGAACAAAGTCATCAAAACTTTTTATTGCATTAGGCTTACTTTTCTAATGTTTGCTGCAGCTAGCCAACGTGTCATTATGATGAATAGCAAGTGTTCTACTTAGCTTTTAACCCACATTATGTAATGTCTGAGCTAATAGCCAGGTTGTTAAATTTTGAAATTTGAATAATTACTTACAGTCTACTTGAGGTTGAGAAGTAAAATGTTTCTATCATTGTTTCTCAATATGACAACTTTAGAATGTGATCATATACTTTGATATATGAATCACGCTATATTATAGGGTAAGTGTACTTTTAAGGCCACCAAAATCAGGTTTTCAGGTATGTTTAATAGATATTCTTCTGATTTCTATTTGATATCTGTGGGGAAAAGGCAAGGTCATTTGAAAATGTATGCATTTGTTTATGTACATGTTTAGAATATTAAATGGTGATATTTTATGAAATATGTCAGAAGTGTGGTATGGACCTTATTGACAAAATAAAAATGTTGTTGATTAAGGAGGCCTTGACTTACATAGGGGTGTGATTATTTTCGTAACTGGGATTTTCTCTCAATAGAGTTAATGGTGTTGAATATAGATTCTTATAAACTAGGTGCACTGGGATAGACACTTGACTCCCACAATACACACTCCAGCCACTGGGGGGGGGTCTTACTTTTCTTGAGATCTTGAAGTGGAGCCTTTAAAGGGGAGGACCTCTGGTTTTGGAGGCCAGATACCGGAGCGTCGTTTTGGATATATATAAGATGGTGGAAGTTTTGGCGCTGATTTTTCTCTAGCACTCTGGAAACTGTTGCACCTCCAGATTACTACCTACCCTTTTGAATAATCTCTACATGCTTGGGCTGGTCGACCATGGAGTCAGCGCTTGGGTTCTTCGAGGATCTTTAGGTAAGAAGAGTGAACCCTCCCAAGTTCTCATTTCATCACAATAGATTTCAACACCTTATTTTCGTGATCTAATTGTTGGCTGTGTGATTGTAACTTGATAGTTTTGTGCTCTGTTGAGGTTAGCTGTTTGCTAAGGTGGGTATTGGATTGCAGAGTTGCTTGATTGTATACAGTCTAGACCTTTGGTAATTGGGTATGTTTGGTTGAGTTCTCAGGAAATCTGATTTGGTGGTGTTGATTTGACTCAAAAATACCTGTTGGAAATTGTGGCCTACTTGGGGCTTCTTGAGTTGTATGTGTTCTTTCAGAAGTCCTATGAGAGGACTTGAGGTAAGGTGGCCAAAATTGTCAAGTACTTTTAGTTTTGTAGTCATACTTTGGTGGTACTTAGGGATTTTAGGCCAATAGGGGAATATAGGTTACCTCTTGGTGTTTGAATTTTAGTAGCCTTAGAGTTAGGGGTCTCTGGTCTGTCCTCATTTCGGCTGGGGGGCTTTTGGTATTTTTTTAATTTTTTCCCAAAAATGTCTCAGTTTGATCCGGAAAGTTTTATCCAAGCCCATCTGCAGACAACGGACTGGATAAAATTAAAGAAGCCTCAGTTGCTCCAGCTTGCTGAATATTATGAGATTGAGGTAGATTCAGAGTTGAATAAAATTAAGATAGTAGATCCTTGCTCAGTCCCTAGGTTTGAGTGACTCCATCATTGAGGCAAGATTGGCTAGGGAACAAGCAGAGAAGGGTAGGCGAGAGAAGGAGAAGGATAGTTTGCGGGAGCTGGAGTTAGCTAAGATTGAGTTGGAGAAGGTTAAACTCTCGCAGATGGAGAGTCAACAACAGCGCAGACATGAGACTCGGTTTGATGTATCCAAATGTCTACATCTAATGCCAAAATTTCAGGAAGATGAGGTAGATGTGTTTTTTGATGCCTTTGAGAATATAGCCACGGAATTAGCTTGGCTGGAGAATTGTTGGACCGTTTTGGTTCAGAGTGTCCTGTAGGGGAAAGCTCGGGAGGCTTATGCAGCTTTGAATTCTGCACACTCCATGGAGTATGACACGGTGAAAACGGCAGTGAAGAATGCCTATGAAGTTGTGCCAGAAACTTACAGGCACAAATTCCGTTCTCTTAGACGTAAGCTAGCGGAAACCTATTTGGATGTAGCTAGGCAGCAGGAGGCAGTGTTTGAACGAAAGCATGTGAAGTTTATACTTTTGCAGATTTAAAACAGCTTGTTCTTATGGAACAGTTTAAAAATAGTCTACCTGTTCTTTAGGAAGTGTACATTCAGGAGCATGGGGCGACTGAAGTTAAAAAGGCTGCTATGATGGCAGATACTTACGAATTTACCCATAAGGAGTCGAGAGTGAAAGAGAGATCAGTGGTTGGAGAAAGGCTAATACAGAGGTTAAATCAGCAGAGACTAAAAGTCATAGGGAAGGGCCATCTGGCTCTAAACCTCATAGTCAACTTCAAAAACCTGTAAATTCTACTCCCTCGGGAGAAATAATCTGCCATTATTGTAGAAAACCTGGCCATATAAAATCAGGTTGTCCAGTTCTGCAGAAGTGCAGACGTGGGTCTTATACTGACTCTTCAAAATCTGTGGCATTGGTAGTTGGTTCAGAGAGGACTATTAGTTGTGTGGATCCTGAGTCTGAAATAACCCCCTCTCTGTATGATGGGTTTGTCTCCTGCTGTACAGTGTCCATTGGTTCTGGGGAGCCAGAAACCAAAATTAAAATTTTCAGGGACACTGGTGCAGTTCAGTCCTTGTTGTTACAAGGGGTTCGTGATTAGCCAGTTTCAATGACTCTTCAGTGTTGCTTCAGGGTGTGGGAAGTTTGTTTGGTGCCATGCCATTGCATAAAGTGTACCTAACCTCTAACTTGGTAAATGGCTATGTTAATGTAGCAGTAGTGCCATCATTACCAGTCCCTGGAGTTTCTATGCTATTGGGGAATGATCTTGCTGTGGTTCAAGTTTCGGTAACCCCTTTAATTAGTCACATGCCATGTGAGGTACCAGAAACAGAGGCTTTGGCCAGGGAGTATCCTGAGGTGTTTTCAACCTGTGTCGTTACCCGTGCCCAGTCTCGCCCCAAGGGGGTGGTTCCACAGAGAGGGCTGGAGGAGGCAGCATTTGAGCTTGGAGATACCTTCTTTGGAAAACTAGGTTAATCAGATGCAGCTCAGTTTAATAGGGAAACCTTAATCAAGGAGCTCAAGGAGGACCCTGAGTTGGCCTCATTGTGTAAGGGGGCTGGTACACGGGAGGAGACAGAGGAGTCGGCAGAGGTCTTCTATATGCATCAGGGAGTGCTTATGCGGAAGTGGAGGCCTCCTTATCATCCTGCTGTTGAAGATTGGAGTGTTGTGGAGCAGATTGTGTTGCTGAAGAGTTTTAGGTTGAAAGTGTTGCGCTTGGCACATGAAGCACCCATGGCAGGGCATGTGGGTATTCGTAAAGCCCAAGAGAGAGTCTTGCGTTATTTTTATTGGCCGAAGATGCATCGAGATGTAATCTCCTACTGTCGGACATGTCATGCTTGTCAGCTAGCCGGTAAGCCAAATCAGAAAGTGCCTTGTGCACCATTGTGTACTCTCCATTTTTGCGAGTGACGATAGATTGTGTTGGACCTTTGCACAAGACAAAAAAGGGTTATAAGTATCTGTTCACAATATTGGATGTGTGTAATAGATTTCCGGAGGCTGTACCCTCGAGAAACATTAAGGCAAGAACTATAATTGAGTGTTTGTTTCAGTTCTTTTCTCGGTGTGGGCTGCCTCGTGAGATTCAATCAGATTGTGGTTCAAACTTTACATCTGGTGTTTTCCAGGAAGTAATGTGTGAGCTAGATATTAAGCAAATTTGTATTCATTAAAGGAGCAGGAACACTCTTGTCTGTGATGTTTCTCTTTTCTCTGAGACCTCCTGTAACAAAATGCACATATGCCATTTGTTCAAAACTGTGATCTTCAAAATAAAATTTGGGCATTTAAACCATCTAACAGTGATTATGGAAAAGCGAAGAACCACTATGTTAGTACACAATAGGTTTCTGAACAGGGGCTCAAGCACTCATGAATAATAATTTACAAATAAACAAATAAGTGCTCATTTATTCTGGTTCATCCTGAGTAAACAGACCTCGGTGTGCATTTACCTCAGATCAGTATCTGGTAATGAGGGACAAACAGGTTTGTACTCACAGTAAAATCTTTAATGCTTTGTTTTAGACAGAACATTACCTCAATATCTGCATTGATTGTCGAAGTTTGCAGGTATTTCATCGTTTTAAAACAGTAAAGTACAAAGAGAATTTGTGTGTGTAAAGTTGTTCACTCTTTAATGTTAAAATCTTTCCTGTCTCTCCGCTGCTGAGCTGCAAGTAGGTGTACGCATGTGTAGTCCAAAATGCCTTGGGCACTGAGTTGTCACTCAAAAACTCATTAGCCAATGGGAAGGTACCCCTGAGAAAACCCGCCCACACGAGAGCTTTTTGCCAAAACTGCTTGCAAAACTCAAGGATCCAGTGTACAAAACTCAGAGAGCTCGTGCACAGAACTCGTGCTGCTTGTGCACAAAACTCAGAGAGCACACGCAGAACTCAGAACTCACACACTAAAGCCATGGAGCGTTTCATATTTGGCACAAATCTGATTCCATAATCCTTGGAATCCTGAAGGTTCCAAAAAGCTGTGCAAGCCTATTCTATACTTCACTCAGCACATGGAGCATTTACAAAAGAGGCGTGAGCCTAATCTTTATTTTTTTTAGCACATCTGTAACATTCCAAAATGCTGCGAGAGCCAATTCTTAATTCTCGTAGCAACCGGAGCGTTAAAAAGGGTGGCGTGAGCCTACTGTTTATTTTTAGCGCATCCTGAAGATTCCAAAAAGCTGCAAAACCTGTTCTTAATTCTTGTAGAAACCGGAGCGTTCCAAATGATGACGTGAGCATGCTGTTTATTTTTAGCATGTGCTGAAGGTTCCAAAAAGCTGCACGAGACTATTCTCAATTCTCGTAGCAACCGGAGCGATCCAAGTGGTGACGCAAGCTTGTTTATTTTTAGCGAATCCTGTATGGAACCTGATTGGTGCCAAAAAGAATCGCACAAAAAAAAATTAACATCAAACGTAAAACTTAAAGGTTACCCTCTACTCATGTGTTTACCTAGCTTGACTGGAAATAGGAATCCCATCTTGATATATACAGTTATACATTTTATGGACTAGAAGAGGTCTCCATATCTCAGCTTTGGGATATGGTAGAGCGAAAATAACCACACCACTGTCTTTGTCAGGACTTCCCTGACACACGGTGTGGGTTTGGAGAAGATCTGAGGAGGTCACAGTTTTCACCCCAAAAAAAAATAATAAAGGGTACCCCTTTGTGTTTTTTTTTTTATACTAAATTTTTGACCGTCTCAGACTTCTACCTCTACCTTGCTAGATGTTTTTTTTTTTTTTTTAGCGCATCCGGAATCTTTCAAAATGTTGCGCAAGCCTATTCTTAATTCTCAAAGCATCCGCAGCATTCCAAATGGTGACGCAAACTTGTTGATTATTTTTAGTGAATCCTGTATGGAATCTGATTTGTGCCAAAAAGAATGCACAAAAAAAATTCATCTCAAATGTAAAACTTATAACTTGCAAACAAAAAATCCAGCTCTGACATTTGTGCTCCATGACTTTGTGCGTGAGCGCTGAGTTCAGCGCATGCTCTCTGAGTTTTGTGCGCCAGCTGCACGAGTTCTGTGCGTGCTCTTTGAGTTTTGTACGCCTTGTTCCTGAGTAACTGTAAACTGCTTATGCATGCAAATTCATTAACTACAGAACTTCAAATGTAAAAGATTATGAGGTTATAGTACAAACGATTATGCTACAACTGATGCTAAAGATCTCATCTAAATAACTTAAATTAACCTCCTATTTGCTTTTCTCCCTGCCCACCATTTTTCACTGCCCTACTCATTTTTTTTTACTACAGTCCATCTTTACATAATTACATAAAGAAAATGAATTAGTTCATGTTCATAGTTAATTTTGAAAAAAATGTACTAACTTCACAGCTCCAAAAATAAACTACTTCACGTGCTTTTGTTTATTTTTTTCTCTCAGTAAATAAGCTTCTATAGCTTTCATATAACCTTCTGCAACCCATTAATCACCAGCCAAAACTCACTGCTACTCACTAACAAAAAATGAGTGTATGTGAAATTATATATTCAAAATATTACTTTACACCAAAAAACCAGCACTGAGATTGAGAATGTATTTTAACCCACGTAGCTACTACTTTATGTCTTCTTAATGTGTTTAAGCAGTTTTATTTCTTATTTTATTTCTTATACTGAGGGAAGCGGTTCTGTGACATAAAAAATGCTCACATCGTCTTGTAAAATTCGCCATCAAACCACATAATTACTCAAATTAAAATACTCATGTATGAGCGATTGTCATGTCATTTAAATGTTTTCTATGTCAGAGGGGAAAAAAGAGCTAGCTAGAGTTAAACAGGTTAGCTAAAGTTTGTCATTTGGAAAAAAAACAAACAAACAAAAAAAAAAAACGGTTCAATATTACGTATGTACCATATAGCAGTTGATAGAATAACGTACATAACATTAACGATGTTGACTACATTTGGGCGATACCAAAATACATATGTATCCAAAAATAGAAGGTTAAATTGACATATTTATGGGATGAAGCTGTTCCCTGAGGCTGGTGAGAGCTGCTCGCGTGCCGCGGTCACTGAAAAGAGTGCGTAGCTTCATCGTCTTCTTCTTCTGTGTTTTTACATCAGTTCTCTTCTGCCACCTTCCGGTTTCTCACTCAGAGTTCATTCATTTTAGAGCTGTCGTTCCAGTCCAGTCGTCTTCACTTAAACTTAAATAACAATCTCCTCCCTTCAGCATGACACTGAATGTTTCCATATGTGTTTAATAAAATGCTCTGATCAGTGTAGTGTGCTAACTGCAATCCCAGTAAACATTTAGCCGTTGATTCAATGTTGAAATAATGTACTTGACTGTGGTCTAATCAACGTTTTTTTAAGGTTGAAAATGAAAATGAAACACTGACGTTGAAAAGACGACTAACTAAGTCACATTAAAGACGTCCTTTTAAAGCCGTTATTTCAATGTGGAAATCACGTACATAAATGTCATCCAATAAACTCTGGATTAAAGTTGAAAAGACATCCAAACATCAACTTTATTTGTATAGCGCCTTTTACAACTGACGTTGTCACAAAGCAGCTTCACAGTTTCAGAACAGAACATTTAAAACAAAGCCCAATGCGAGCAAGCGGAAGGCGACACTGCCAAGGAAAAACTCCCTCAAGGCTGGAGGAAGAAACCTTGGGAGGAACCAAGACTCACAAAGGAGACCCATCCTCCTCTGATCAAACTATAGATTGAATTTTAAATGATCACCAATGAATTGTCATTATGCTACATAATAATAATAATAATGATAATAATCATAATAGTGACATCAATCTTGGGGCATAATAATAGTGCATCAGATTTGGAAGAATCAGTCAATGTTGCTAATCTGAGTCCATTTCTACTTCAGTGTAGTTGATCATGGTGAGTGGTCAGAGGCTGGCAGCAGTAGATGGAGGTGAGCAGCTGGTCTGGTCTGGTCTGGGCCGCAGGAGAATCCAGCAAACAATCTTCCATCAGTGGGCCACCATTTTCTCAGAAAACAGTAAAGGGAAGCGGTTAGTTTAGTTGAGTGCAGCAGAGAAAAAGAGCATGTGACGGATCTGACTGTAACAGACTGGGAGGAGGGAAACCAGAAGGAGCTCAGGCAAGGACGTCTTTCAGCTCCAAAAAAGAGAAATTGTGAGAACATCATCCGCGTTTACCCTGATTCCCCATGTCCATGAGTTCCTGAAATGACAACCTTAAACTAGACAGAGGTTAGTTGCCAAAGGCTAAACTGAACAAGTGTGTTTTGAGCCTAGACTTAAACATAGTGACTGTGTCTGCGTCCCGGACACTAGCTGGAAGATTGTTCCAGAGCCGAGGGGCTTTGTAGGAGAAAGAGTTTACTCAAGTTTCTGCTGGAGCATTCTGATAAAAGTGCATTGCAATAATCTAATCTTGATGTAATAAAAGCGTGAACAAATTTTTCTGCATCTGGGTGGGATAAGGAATTTCTTAACTTAGCGAGGTTCCGAAGATGTAGGAAAGCTGTTTTTGTAATTTTACCTATATGCTGATCATGATGATAGATCTGAATCAATTATGGCACCCAGATTTTTAGCTGATGAGCTAGGGAGAACAGGGAAGTCAAAATTATGTATTAAGTCTGATACCTTATTTATAACAGGTTTTGGACCTAGAAGGAGAACCTCGGTTTTGTCGCTGTTTAGCAGAAGGAAATTGTATGACATCCAATGCTTCACTTCTTTAACACAGTCCTCCATTTTCTTTAGTGTAGGTTTGTCATCTGGTTTGGCTGATATGTATAACTGTGTGTCATCTGTGTAACTGTGGAAGGTAATGCCATGCCTGCTAATAACTCTGCCCAGTGGCAGCATTTATAATATGAATAGTAAAGGTCCTAGAATGGAGCCTTGGGAAATTCCAGATCTCATTTTTTTCTTACAAAGAAGAAACATTATTTACTTTTACAAACTGGTAGCGATCCTTGAGATAAGACTTAAACCATGATAGGGCCGTTCCTGTTATTCCAACCATGTTTTTTAATCTTTCTAGCAGAATAGTATGATCACTTGTATCAAAAGCTGCACTGAGGTCGAGTAGAACTAGCATGGATACGCAGCCTCGATCAGAGGTGAGAAGAAGGTTGTTTGCTATCTTAACTAAAGCCGTTTCGGTGCTATGGTGTGGCCTAAAACCAGATTGAAATTTTTTATATATGTTATTCTTATGCAAGTATGAGGGAAGTTGTTGGACCACAACTTTTTCTAAGATCTTAAATATGAAGAGAAGGTCTGTAATTGGATAGTACACTAGGATCAAGATTCGGTTTCTTGATCAGGGGTTTAATAACTGCTAGTTTAAATGCTTTGTGTACGTGATCACATACAGTATAAGGGACGAATTTATGATTGTTAAAAGGGGATTGATTATGACTGGTAATACTTCTTTAAATAGTTTTGTTGGTATTGCATCAAGTGTGCAGGTCATACAAACAGGTCAATCCAATTCTAGCTGTGGTAGTGGGTCAAAGTCCTCTAGTCGTCCTTCTCTGTTTTGTTCTATATCATCCACACCAGATGACAGACAGGCTGGATTTAGTATATTGTTTGTCTAATATGTTCAATCTTATTGTTAAAAAAGTCCATAAAAGCATTGCTGGTGTGAACAGCTGGGATCTGTGTATCAGTAGCTGCCCGATTGTTTGTAAGTTTAGAGATTACATTAAAGAGTGCTCTAGGATTGTCTTTATTATTTTCAATCAGTGAGGCCAGATGTGCTGAACGTGCATTGACGAGCGCCCTTCTAAATTCGATAAGGCTGTTTTTCCAGGCACAGTGAAATACTTCCAGTTTAGTCGACCGCCATTTCCGCTCTAATTTCCTTACGGTTTGTTTTAAGGTGAGTGTTTCTTCATTATACCAGGGAGTGAGTTTTTTCTGTCGTAGCTTTTTACGCTTAAGTGGTGCTACACTATCTAAAGTTGATCAAAGTGTGTTATCTAAGTAGTCCATTAGTCTGTCCAGCTCCAGTGGGTCCGCTGGACTACTGACTGAGGTCAATAAGTCAGTGATGTTTTCAGTAAATTTAGGGGAAGTAGATGGGGTTAGTGAGCGCTTTATATAGTAATGTGGGCATGTACATTTTTTTTATATCTAAACTATTCATACGAAATTATGTAGTGGTCTGAGACTGTGGAAGACTGCGGGAGAATATTTAAGTTTTTTATGTTCGTGCCCAGGGTCAAAACCAAGTCTAGTGTGTGATTACAATAATGAGTAGGACCTGATACATTTTGTGTGAAACCAACAGTATCTATGATTTATGTGAATGTTCTTTTTTAGGGGATCATCACTTTTCTCAAAATGAATGTTAAAGTCTCCTACAATTATTAACGTATCACAGGACACTGCTAAATTAGCAGCTAGTTCACCAAATTCTTTTATAAATTCTGAATATGGCCCTGGTGGTCTATAAATGTTTAATAAGGAGATTGTGTTCTTATTTGTGGCGGGGTTAATTATGTTAATGTACATAATTTCAAAGGAAGTAAAGTTGTAACCATGTTTTTGGTTAATAATTAAATTATTTTTGTAAATTATACATAATCCACCCCCTTTGCCCGTCAGTCTGGGGCTGTGTACATATTTATAGCCTGTAGGAGTGGCTTGATTTAGTGCTAAATATTCATCATTTCAGACTGACAGACAGTCTTGATACTGTAACAAATGTTTATATTCCTTAGAGCAAGCTTTGTACATACACCCTTACTATGGGCAAACAAATGGCCATTATCTGTAAGTGTATCCTTAAAATCACTTACCTGTTCGCTGTGTAATCTACTTGCCTGGTTTGTGCTGGTGGGTGGGGTTAGTCAAGTCTGGCGCAGACGTCGGACATCCCATTCCCAATGTATTTTAATTGAATGCAATAGATTGGAAGTGGGACGTCGGACACGGAACTGACTGATCCCATTCCCAATGTATTTGAATTGAATGCAATAGATTGGAAGTGGGACGTCGGACCCGGAAGTGACCGATCCCACTCCCAATGTATTTGAATTGAATGCAATAGATTGGAAGTGGGACGGCAGACTCGGAAGTGACCGATCCCACTCCCAATGTATTTGAATTGAATGCAATAGATTGGAAGTGGGACGTCGGACTCGGAACTGACCGATCCGACTCCCAATGTATTTTAATTGAATGCAATAGATTGGAAGTGGGACGTCAGACTCGGAACTGACCGATCCCACTCCCAATATATTTGACTTGAAGTTAGGCTTACACAACTTCACAGGCTGTCTCGTGGGGTGTGCACAATAAACATATTAACATTTGGGGTCATTCGGACCCTTTTAAGGGGTGTCCAAAACCCATGAATGAAATTTGAATGGGAATAAATTGGGAGTGGGATGTCCAGAAACTGAGCTTGGGGGGGTCTACCGACTTCACGGCGTCGAGTACTGAATCATCTGAGTCCCCCAAACAACATATCAGAAGATGGGGTCACTGGGATCTTGCGTAGTATGTTATGTTCAGCAAATTTATTCATGAAAAATGTTTTCCTTTGTTTGCCCACTTCCAATCTATTCTAACCAAGTCAAATAAATTGCAAGTGGGATCTTACTTCCAATCTATTCCAGTCAAATCAAATAAACTGGAAGTGGGATCCCACTTCCAATTTATTTTACTATTTGGAATTTGGAAATCTTTGATTTTGGGGCCAGAACTGAGGCCTATATTGACAAATTGGGACCCTATCTCACTTCCAATTTATTCCAGTCAAATCAAATAGAATGGAAGTGGGATCCCACTTCCAATCTATTCTAACCAAGTCAAATTGGGGTCAATTTTGACAAATTGGGACCAATTTTGGACCCAATCTCACTATCCCATTTCCAATTGATTTCATTCAAGTCAAATAAATTGGAAGTGGGATCCCATGGAACATGTACATGACTTGGCTGAAATAAATTGGAAGTGGGATCCCATGAAACACGTACATGACTTGGCTGAAATGAATTGGAAGTGGGATCCCAATTCCAGTCTATTTCAGCCAAGTCAAATAAACTGGAAATGGGATACCACTTCCAATATATTCCAATATAGTAAAATAAATTGGAAGTGGGATCCAATTTCGAAAACTTTGACTTTGAGTATTTTGTGCCTGCTGCGAGATCTCTGAGGCTTTTCTTGCGAGCTTTGCGATCTCTTTGAGTGTTTTGTGTGCGCTGCGCGATCTCTCTGAGGTTTTTCTTGCGAGCTTTGCGATCTCTCTGAGGTTTTTTTGTGAGCTTTGCGATCTCTCTGAGGCTTTTCTTGCGAGCTTTGCGATCTCTCTGAGTGTTTTGTGCATGCTGCGCGCTCTCTCTGAGGTTTTTTTGTGAGCTTTGCCATCTCTCTGAGGCTTTTCTTGCGAGCTTTGCGATCTCTGTGTGTTTTGTGCGTGCTACGCGATCTGTCTGAGGTTTTTTTTGTGAGCTTTGCGATCTCTCTGAGTATCTTGTGCATGCTGCGCGCTCTCTCTGAGTGTTTTGTGCATGCTGCGCGCTCTCTCTGAGGTTTTTTTGTGAGCTTTGCCATCTCTCTGAGGCTTTTCTTGCTAGCTTTGCGATCTCTCTGTGTTTTGTGCGTGCTGCGCGATCTCTCTGAGGCTTTTCTTGCGAGCTTTGCGATCTCTCTGTGTGTTTTGTGCGTGCTGCGCGATCTGTCTGAGGTTTTTTTTGTGAGCTTTGCGATCTCTCTGTGTGTTTTGTGCGTGCTGCGCGATCTGTCTGAGTTTTTTTTTGTGAGCTTTGCGATCTCTCTGAATGTATTGTGCATGCTGCGTGATCTGTCTGAGGTTTTTTTTTGTGAGCTTTGCGATCTCTGTGTGTTTTGTGCATGCTGCGCCATCTCTCTGATGTTTTTTTTGTGAGCTTTGCGATCTCTCTGTGTGTTTTGTGCATGCTGCGCGATCTGTCTGAGGTTTTTTTTGTGAGCTTTGCGATCTCTCTGAGGGTTTTGTGCATGCTGCGCGATCTGTCTGAGGTTTTTTTGCGAGCTTTGCGATCTCTCTGAATGTTTTGTGCGTGCTGCGCGATCTGTCTGAGGTTTTTTTTGCGAGCTTTGCGATCTCTCTGAGTGTTTTGTGCGTGCTGCGCGATCTGTCTGAGGTTTTTTTTGTGAGCTTTGCGATCTCTGAGTATCTTGTGCGTGCTGCGCGCTCTCTCTCAGTTTTTTTTGTGAGCTTTGCGATCTCTCTGTGGGTTTTGTGCATGCTGCGCGATCTCTCTGAGGTTTTTCTTGTGAGCTTTGCGATCTCTCTGAGGTTTTTTTGTGAGCTTTGCGATCTTTCTGAGGCTTTTCTTGTGAGCTTTGCGATCTCTCTGTGTGTTTTGTGCATGCTGCGCGATCTGTCTGAGGTTTTTATTGCGAGCTTTGCGATCTGTCTGAGGTTTTTCTTGCGAGCTTTGCGATCTCTCTGAGGTTTTTTTGTGAGCTTTGCGATCTCTCTGAGTGTTTTGTGCGGGCTGCTCGCTCTCTCTGAGGTTTTTTTGTGAGCTTTGCGATCTCTCTGAGGCTTTTCTTGTGAGCTTTGCAATCTCTCTGTGTGTTTTGTGCGTGCTGTTCGATCTCTCTGAGGCTTTTCTTGTGAGCTTTGCGATCTCTCTGAGTGTTTTGTGCGTGCTGCGCCATCTCTCTGATGTTTTTTTGTGAGCTTTGCGATCTCTGTTTTTTTGCGAGCTTTGCGATCTCTCTGTGTGTTTTGTGCGTGCTGCGCGATCTCTCTGAGGCGTTTCTTGCGAGCTTTGCGATCTCTCTGAGGTTCTTTTGCGAGCTTTGCGATCTCTCTGTGTGTTTTGTGCGGGCTGCGCGATCTCTCTGAGGCTTTTCTTGCGAGCTTTGCGATCTCTCTGTGTGTTTTGTGCATGCTGCGTGATCTGTCTGAGTTTTTTTTTGTGAGCTTTGCGATCTCTCTGAATGTATTGTGCATGCTGCGTGATCTGTCTGAGGTTTTTTTTTGTGAGCTTTGCGATCTCTGTGTGTTTTGTGCATGCTGCGCCATCTCTCTGATTTTTTTTTTGTGAGATTTGCGACCTCTCTGTGTGTTTTGTGCGTGCTGCGCGATCTGTCTGAGGTTTTTTTTGTGAGCTTTGCGATCTCTCTGTGTGTTTTGTGCATGCTGCTCGATCTGTCTGAGTTTTTTTTTGTGAGCTTTGCAATCTCTCTGAGGGTTTTGTGCATGCTGCGCGATTTGTCTGAGGTTTTTCTTGCGAGCTTTGCGATCTCTCTGAGGTTTTTTTGTGAGCTTTGCGATCTCTCTGAGGCTTTTCTTGTGAGCTTTGCGATCTCTCTGTGTGTTTTGTGCATGCTGCGCGATCTGTCTGAGGTTTTTATTGCGAGCTTTGCGATCTGTCTGAGGTTTTTCTTGCGAGCTTTGCGATCTCTCTGAGGTTTTTTTGTGAGCTTTGCGATCTCTCTGAGTGTTTTGTGCGGGCTGCTCGCTCTCTCTGAGGTTTTTTTGTGAGCTTTGCGATCTCTCTGAGGCTTTTCTTGTGAGCTTTGCAATCTCTCTGTGTGTTTTGTGCGTGCTGTTCGATCTCTCTGAGGCTTTTCTTGTGAGCTTTGCGATCTCTCTGAGTGTTTTGTGCGTGCTGCGCCATCTCTCTGATGTTTTTTTGTGAGCTTTGCGATCTCTGTTTTTTTGCGAGCTTTGCGATCTCTCTGTGTGTTTTGTGCGTGCTGCGCGATCTCTCTGAGGCGTTTCTTGCGAGCTTTGCGATCTCTCTGAGGTTCTTTTGCGAGCTTTGCGATCTCTCTGTGTGTTTTGTGCGGGCTGCGCGATCTCTCTGAGGCTTTTCTTGCGAGCTTTGCGATCTCTCTGTGTGTTTTGTGCATGCTGCGTGATCTGTCTGAGTTTTTTTTTGTGAGCTTTGCGATCTCTCTGAATGTATTGTGCATGCTGCGTGATCTGTCTGAGGTTTTTTTTTGTGAGCTTTGCGATCTCTGTGTGTTTTGTGCATGCTGCGCCATCTCTCTGATTTTTTTTTTGTGAGATTTGCGACCTCTCTGTGTGTTTTGTGCGTGCTGCGCGATCTGTCTGAGGTTTTTTTTGTGAGCTTTGCGATCTCTCTGTGTGTTTTGTGCATGCTGCTCGATCTGTCTGAGTTTTTTTTTGTGAGCTTTGCAATCTCTCTGAGGGTTTTGTGCATGCTGCGCGATTTGTCTGAGGTTTTTCTTGCGAGCTTTGCGATCTCTGAGGTTTTTTTGTGAGCTTTGCGATCTCTCTGAGGCTTTTCTTGTGAGCTTTGCGATCTCTCTGTGTGTTTTGTGCATGCTGCGCGATCTGTCTGAGGTTTTTCTTGCGAGCTTTGCGATCTCTCTGAGGTTTTTCTTGCGAGCTTTGCGATCTCTCTGAGGTTTTTTTGTGAGCTTTGCGATCTCTCTGAGTGTTTTGTGCGGGCTGCGCGCTCTCTCTGAGGTTTTTTTGTGAGCTTTGCGATCTCTCTGAGGCTTTTCTTGTGAGCTTTGCGATCTCTCTGTGTGTTTTGTGCGTGCTGCGCGGTCTCTCTGAGTTTTTTTTGTGAGCTTTGCGATCTCTCTGTGGGTTTTGTGCATGCTGCGCGATCTCTCTGAGGTTTTTCTTGCGAGCTTTGCGATCTCTCTGAGGTTTTTTTGTGAGCTTTGCGATCTCTCTGAGTGTTTTGTGCGGGCTGCGCGCTCTCTCTGAGGTTTTCTTGTGAGCTTTGCGATCTCTCTGTGTGTTTTGTGCATGCTGCGCCATCTCTCTGATGTTTTTTTTTTGTGAGCTTTGTGATCTCTCTGTGTGTTTTGTGCATGCTGCGCGATCTCTCTGAGGTTTTTTTTATGAGATTTGCGATCTCTCTGAGTGTTTTGTGCGTGCTGCGCGATCTATCTGAGTTTTTTTTTGTGAGCTTTGCGATCTCTCTGTGTGTTTTGTGCGTGCTGCGCGATCTGTCTGAGGTTTTTTTTTGTGAGCTTTGCGATCTCTCTGTGTGTTTTGTGCATGCTGCTCGATCTGTCTGAGTTTTTTTTTGTGAGCTTTGCGATCTTTCTGAGGCTTTTCTTGTGAGCTTTGCGATCTCTCTGTGTGTTTTGTGCATGCTGCGCGATCTGTCTGAGGTTTTTCTTGCGAGCTTTGCGATCTCTCTGAGGTTTTTCTTGCGAGCTTTGCGATCTCTCTGAGGTTTTTTTGTGAGCTTTGCGATCTCTCTGAGTGTTCTGTGCGGGCTGCGCGCTCTCTCTGAGGTTTTTTTGTGAGCTTTGTGTACTCTCTGAGGCTTTTCTTGTGAGCTTTGCAATCTCTCTGTGTGTTTTGTGCGTGCTGTTCGATCTCTCTGAGGCTTTTCTTGTGAGCTTTGCGATCTCTCTGAGTGTTTTGTGCGTGCTGCGCCATCTCTCTGATGTTTTTTTGTGAGCTTTGCGATCTCTGTGTTTTTTTGCGAGCTTTGCGATCTCTCTGTGTGTTTTGTGCGTGCTGCGCGATCTCTCTGAGGCGTTTCTTGCGAGCTTTGCGATCTCTCTGAGGTTCTTTTGCGAGCTTTGCGATCTATCTGTGTGTTTTGTGCGTGCTGCGCGATCTCTCTGAGGCTTTTCTTGCGAGCTTTGCGATCTCTCTGTGTGTTTTGTGCATGCTGCGCCATCTCTCTGATGTTTTTTTTGCGAGATTTGCGATCTCTCTGTGTGTTTTGTGCATGCTGCTCGATCTGTCTGAGTTTTTTTTTGTGAGCTTTGCGATCTCTCTGAGGGTTTTGTGCATGCTGCGCGATTTGTCTGAGGTTTTTTTTGCGAGCTTTGCGATCTCTCTGAATGTATTGTGCGTGCTGCGCGATCTGTCTGAGTTTTTTTTGCGAGCTTTGCGATCTCTCTGAGTGTTTTGTGCGTGCTGCGCGATCTGTCTGAGGTTTTTTTATTGTGAGCTTTGCGATCTCTGAGTATCTTGTGTGTGCTGCGCGCTCTCTCTGAGTTTTTTTTGTGAGCTTTGCGATCTCTCTGTGGGTTTTGTGCATGCTGCGCGATCTCTCTGAGGTTTTTCTTGCGAGCTTTGCGATCTCTCTGAGGTTTTTTTGTGAGCTTTGCGATCTCTCTGAGGCTTTTCTTGTGAGCTTTGCGATCTCTCTGTGTGTTTTGTGCATGCTGCGCGATCTGTCTGAGGTTTTTCTTGCGAGCTTTGCGATCTCTCTGAGGTTTTTCTTGCGAGCTTTGCGATCTCTCTGAGGTTTTTTTGTGAGCTTTGCGATCTCTCTGAGTGTTTTGTGCGGGCTGAGCGCTCTCTCTGAGGTTTTTTTGTGAGCTTTGCGATCTCTCTGAGGCTTTTCTTGTGAGCTTTGCGATCTCTCTGTGTGTTTTGTGCGTGCTGCGCGATCTGTCTGAGGTTTTTTTTTGTGAGCTTTGCGATCTCTGAGTATCTTGTGCGTGCTGCGCGCTCTCTCTGAGTTTTTTTTGTGAGCTTTGCGATCTCTCTGTGGGTTTTGTGCATGCTGCGCGATCTCTCTGAGGTTTTTCTTGCGAGCTTTGCGATCTCTCTGAGGCGTTTCTTGCGAGCTTTGCGATCTCTCTGAGGTTCTTTTGCGAGCTTTGCGATCTCTCTGTGTGTTTTGTGCGTGCTGCGCGATCTCTCTGAGGCTTTTCTTGCGAGCTTTGCGATCTCTCTGTGTGTTTTGTGCATGCTGCGTGATCTGTCTGAGTTTTTTTTTTGTGAGCTTTGCGATCTCTCTGAATGTATTGTGCATGCTGCGTGATCTGTCTGAGGTTTTTTTTTGTGAGCTTTGCGATCTCTGTGTGTTTTGTGCATGCTGCGCCATCTCTCTGATGTTTTTTTTGTGAGCTTTGTGATCTCTCTGTGTGTTTTGTGCATGCTGCGAGATCTCTCTGAGGCTTTTCTTGCGAGATTTGCGATCTCTCTGTGTGTTTTGTGCATGCTGGGCGATCTGTCTGAGGTTTTTTTTGTGAGCTTTGCGATCTCTCTGTGTGTTTTGTGCGTGCTGCGAGATCTCTCTGAGGCTTTTCTTGCGAGCTTTGCGATCTCTCTGTGGGTTTTGTGCATGCTGCGCGATCTCTCTGAGTTTTTTTTTGTGAGCTTTGCGATCTCTCTGAGGGTTTTGTGCATGCTGCGCGATTTGTCTGAGGCTTTTCTTGTGAGCTTTGCGATCTCTCTGTGTGTTTTGTGCATGCTGCGCGATCTGTCTGAGGTTTTTCTTGCGAGCTTTGCGATCTCTCTGAGGTTTTTCTTGCGAGCTTTGCGATCTCTCTGAGGTTTTTTTGTGAGCTTTGCGATCTCTCTGAGGCTTTTCTTGTGAGCTTTGCGATCTCTCTGTGTGTTTTGTGCGTGCTGCGCGATCTGTCTGAGGTTTTTTTTTGTGAGCTTTGCGATCTCTGAGTATCTTGTGCGTGCTGCGCGCTCTCTCTGAGTTTTTTTTGTGAGCTTTGCGATCTCTCTGTGGGTTTTGTGCATGCTGCGCGATCTCTCTGAGGTTTTTCTTGCGAGCTTTGCGATCTCTCTGAGGTTTTTTTGTGAGCTTTACGATCTCTCTGAGGCTTTTCTTGTGAGCTTTGCGATCTTTCTGTGTGTTTTGTGCATGCTGCGCGATCTGTCTGAGGTTTTTCTTGCGAGCTTTGCGATCTCTCTGAGGTTTTTCTTGCGAGCTTTGCGATCTCTCTGAGGTTTTTTTGTGAGCTTTGCGATCTCTCTATCTCTCTGATGTTTTTTTTTTGTGAGCTTTGTGATCTCTCTGTGTGTTTTGTGCGGGCTGCGCGCTCTCTCTGAGGTTTTCTTGTGAGCTTTGCGATCTCTCTATCTCTCTGATGTTTTTTTTTGTGAGCTTTGTGATCTCTCTGTGTGTTTTGTGCATGCTGCGCGATCTGTCTGAGGCGTTTCTTGCGAGCTTTGCGATCTTTCTGAGGTTTTTTTGTGAGCTTTGCGATCTCTGTGTGTTTTGTGCATGCTGCGCCATCTCTCTGATGTTTTTTTTGTGAGATTTGCGACCTCTCTGTGTGTTTTGTGCGTGCTGCGCGATCTGTCTGAGGTTTTTTTTGTGAGCTTTGCGATCTCTCTGTGTGTTTTGTGCATGCTGCTCGATCTGTCTGAGTTTTTTTTTGTGAGCTTTGCGATCTCTCTGAGGGTTTTGTGCATGCTGCGCGATTTGTCTGAGGTATTTCTTGCGAGCTTTGCGATCTCTCTGAGGTTTTTTTGTGAGCTTTGCGATCTCTCTGAGGCTTTTCTTGTGAGCTTTGCGATCTCTCTGTGTGTTTTGTGCATGCTGCGCGATCTGTCTGAGGTTTTTCTTGCGAGCTTTGCGATCTCTCTGAGGTTTTTCTTGCGAGCTTTGCGATCTCTCTGAGGTTTTTTTGTGAGCTTTGCGATCTCTCTGAGTGTTTTGTGCGGGCTGCGCGCTCTCTCTGAGGTTTTTTTGTGAGCTTTGCGATCTCTCTGATGCTTTTCTTGTGAGCTTTGCGATCTCTCTGAGTGTTTTGTGCGGGCTGCGCGCTCTCTCTGAGGTTTTCTTGTGAGCTTTGCGATCTCTCTGTGTGTTTTGTGCATGCTGCGCCATCTCTCTGATGTTTTTTTTTTGTGAGCTTTGTGATCTCTCTGTGTGTTTTGTGCATGCTGCGCGATCTCTCTGAGGTTTTTTTTATGAGATTTGCGATCTCTCTGAGTGTTTTGTGGGTGCTGCTCGATCTCTCTGAGGCTTTTCTTGCGAGCTTTGCGATCTCTCTGAGTGTTTTGTGGGTGCTGCGCGATCTGTCTGAGGTTTTTTTGTGAGCTTTGCGATCTCTCTGAGTGTTTTGTGGGTGCTGCGCGATCTGTCTGAGGCGTTTCTTGCGAGCTTTGCGATCTCTCTGAGGTTTTTTTGCGAGCTTTGCGATCTCTGTGTGTTTTGTGCGTGCTGCGCGATCTATCTGAGTTTTTTTTTGTGAGCTTTGCGATCTCTCTGTGTGTTTTGTGCGTGCTGCGCGATCTGTCTGAGGTTTTTTTTTGTGAGCTTTGCAATCTCTCTGTGTGTTTTGTGCATGCTGCTCGATCTGTCTGAGTTTTTTTTTGTGAGCTTTGCGATCTTTCTGAGGCTTTTCTTGTGAGCTTTGCGATCTCTCTGTGTGTTTTGTGCATGCTGCGCGCTCTCTCTGAGGTTTTTTTGTGAGCTTTGCGTACTCTCTGAGGCTTTTCTTGTGAGCTTTGCAATCTCTCTGTGTGTTTTGTGCGTGCTGTTCGATCTCTCTGAGGCTTTTCTTGTGAGCTTTGCGATCTCTCTGAGTGTTTTGTGCGTGCTGCGCCATCTCTCTGATGTTTTTTTGTGAGCTTTGCGATCTCTGTGTTTTTTTGCGAGCTTTGCGATCTCTCTGTGTGTTTTGTGCGTGCTGCGCGATCTCTCTGAGGCGTTTCTTGCGAGCTTTGCGATCTCTCTGAGGTTCTTTTGCGAGCTTTGCGATCTCTCTGTGTGTTTTGTGCGTGCTGCGCGATCTCTCTGAGGCTTTTCTTGCGAGCTTTGCGATCTCTCTGTGTGTTTTGTGCATGCTGCGTGATCTGTCTGAGTTTTTTTTTGTGAGCTTTGCGATCTCTCTGAATGTATTGTGCATGCTGCGTGATCTGTCTGAGGTTTTTTTTTGTGAGCTTTGCGATCTCTGTGTGTTTTGTGCATGCTGCGCCATCTCTCTGATGTTTTTTTTGTGAGCTTTGCGATCTCTCTGAATGTATTGTGCATGCTGCGTGATCTGTCTGAGGTTTTTTTTTGTGAGCTTTGCGATCTCTGTGTGTTTTGTGCATGCTGCGCCATCTCTCTGATGTTTTTTTTGTGAGCTTTGTGATCTCTCTGTGTGTTTTGTGCGTGCTGCGCGATCTGTCTGAGGTTTTTTTTGTGAGCTTTGCGATCTCTCTGTGTGTTTTGTGCGTGCTGCGCGATTTGTCTGAGGTTTTTTTTGCGAGCTTTGCGATCTCTCTGAGTGTTTTGTGCGTGCTGCGCGATCTGTCTGAGGTTTTTTTTTGTGAGCTTTGCGATCTCTGAGTATCTTGTGTGTGCTGCGCGCTCTCTCTGAGTTTTTTTTGTGAGCTTTGCGATCTCTCTGTGGGTTTTGTGCATGCTGCGCGATCTCTCTGAGGTTTTTCTTGCGAGCTGCGCGATCTCTCTGAGGTTTTTCTTGCGAGCTTTGCGATCTCTCTGAGGTTTTTTTGTGAGCTTTGCGATCTCTCTGAGGCTTTTCTTGTGAGCTTTGCGATCTCTCTGTGTGTTTTGTGCATGCTGCGCGATCTGTCTGAGGTTTTTCTTGCGAGCTTTGCGATCTCTCTGAGGTTTTTCTTGCGAGCTTTGCGATCTCTCTGAGGTTTTTTTGTGAGCTTTGCGATCTCTCTGTGTGTTTTGTGCGTGCTGCGCGATCTGTCTGAGGTTTTTTTTTGTGAGCTTTGCGATCTCTGAGTATCTTGTGCGTGCTGCACGCTCTCTCTGAGTTTTTTTTGTGAGCTTTGCGATCTCTCTGTGGGTTTTGTGCATGCTGCGCGATCTCTCTGAGGTTTTTCTTGCGAGCTTTGCGATCTCTCTGAGGTTTTTTTGTGAGCTTTGCGATCTCTCTGAGGCTTTTCTTGTGAGCTTTGCGATCTTTCTGTGTGTTTTGTGCATGCTGCGCGATCTGTCTGAGGTTTTTCTTGCGAGCTTTGCGATCTCTCTGAGGTTTTTCTTGCGAGCTTTGCGATCTCTCTGAGGTTTTTTTGTGAGCTTTGCGATCTCTCTATCTCTCTGATGTTTTTTTTTGTGAGCTTTGTGATGTCTCTGTGTGTTTTGTGCGGGCTGCGCGCTCTCTCTGAGGTTTTCTTGTGAGCTTTGCGATTTCTCTATCTCTCTGATGTTTTTTTTTGTGAGCTTTGTGATCTCTCTGTGTGTTTTGTGCATGCTGCGCGATCTGTCTGAGGCGTTTCTTGCGAGCTTTGCGATCTTTCTGAGGTTTTTTTGTGAGCTTTGCGATCTCTCTGTGTGTTTTGTGCGTGCTGCGCGATCTCTCTGTGTGTTTTGTGCAAACTGTGTGCTCTCTCTGAGGTTTTTTTTGCTTTGCGATCTCTCTGAGTATCTTGTGCGTGCTGCGCGCTCTCTCTGTGTGTTTTGTGCATGCTGCGCCATCTCTCTGATGTTTTTTTTGTGAGCTTTGAGATCTCTCTGTGTGTTTTGTGCGTGCTGCGCGATCTGTCTGAGGTTTTTTTTGTGAGCTTTGCGAGCTTTGCGATTTCTCTGTGTGTTTTGTGCGTGCTGCGCGATCTGTCTGAGGTTTTTTTTGTGAGCTTTGCGATCTCTCTGTGTGTTTTGTGCGTGCTGCGTTATCTGTCTGAGGTTTTTTTGCTTTGCGATCTCTGAGTGTCTTGTGCGCACTGCGCCATCTATCTGAGGTTTTATTGTGAGCTTTGCGATCTCTCTGTCTTTTTTTGCGTGCTTTGCGATCTCTCTGAGGGTTTTTTTTTTTCTTGCGAGCTTTGCGATCTCTCTAGGTGTTTTGTTCGCCCTGCGCGATCTCTCTGACATATTTCTTGGGAGCTTTGCGATCTCTCTGAGTGTCTTGTGCATGCTGCGCCATCTCTCTGAGGTTTTTTTTGTGAGGTTTGCGATCTCTGTGTTTTTTTGTGAGCTTTGCGATCTCTCTGTGTGTTTTGTGCGTGCTGCGCGATCTGTCTGAGGCTTTTCTTGCGAGCTTTGCGATCTCTCTGAGTGTTTTGTGCGTGCTGCGCGATCTGTCTGAGGTTTTTTTTTGTGAGCTTTGCGATCTCTCTGTGGGTTTTGTGCATGCTGCGCCATCTCTCTGATGTTTTTTTTGTGAGCTTTGCGATCTCTCTGTGTGTTTTGTGCATGCTGCGCGATCTGTCTGAGGTTTTTTTTGTGAGCTTTGCGATCTCTCTGAGGGTTTTGTGCATGCTGCGAGATCTGTCTGAGGTTTTTTTTGCGAGCTTTGCGATCTCTCTGAATGTATTGTGCGTGCTGCGCGATCTGTCTGAGGTTTTTTTTGCGAGCTTTGCGATCTCTCTGAGTGTTTTGTGCGTGCTGCGCGCTCTCTCTGAGTTTTTTTTGTGAGCTTTGCGATCTCTCTGTGGGTTTTGTGCATGCTGCGCGATCTCTCTGAGGTTTTTTTGTGAGCTTTGCGATCTCTCTGAGGCTTTTCTTGTGAGCTTTGCGATCTCTCTGTGTGTTTTGTGCATGCTGCGCGATCTGTCTGAGGTTTTTCTTGCGAGCTTTGCGATCTCTCTGAGGTTTTTGTTGCGAGCTTTGCGATCTCTCTGAGGTTTTTTTGTGAGCTTTGCGATCTCTCTGAGGCTTTTCTTGTGAGCTTTGCAATCTCTCTGTGTGTTTTGTGCGTGCTGCGCCATCTCTCTGATGTTTTTTTTTTTGTGAGCTTTGCGATCTCTCTGAGTGTTTTGTGCGTGCTGCGCCATCTCTCTGATGTTTCTTTTTTTTTGTGAGCTTTGCAATCTCTCTGTGTGTTTTGTGCATGCTGCGCCATCTCTCTGATGTTTTTTTTGTGAGCTTTGTGATCTCTCTGTGTGTTTTGTGCGTGCTGCGCGATCTGTCTGAGGTTTTTTTTGTGAGCTTTGCGATCTCTCTGTGTGTTTTGTGCGTGCTGCGAGATCTCTCTGAGGTTTTCTTGTGAGCTTTGCGATCTCTCTGAGTGTTTTGTGCGTGCTGCGCCATCTCTCTGATGTTTTTTTTTTGTGAGCTTTGCGATCTCTCTGAGTGTTTTTTGCGTGATGTTCGATCTCTCTGAGGCTTTTCTTGCGATCTCTCTGAGTGTTTTGTGGGTGCTGCGCGATCTGTCTGAGGTTTTTTTGTGAGCTTTGCGATCTCTCTGAGTGTTTTTTTGCGAGCTTTGCGATCTCTCTGTGTCTTTTGTGCGTGCTGCGCGATCTCTCTGAGGTTTTTCTTGCGAGCTTTGCGATCTCTCTGAGGTTTTTTTGTGAGCTTTGCGATCTCTCTGTGTGTTTTGTGCGTGCTGCGCCATCTCTCTGATATTTTTTTTTTTGTGAGCTTTGCGATCTCTCTGAGTGTTTTGTGCGTGCTGCGCCATCTCTCTGATGTTTTTTTCTTTGTGAGCTTTGCAATCTCTCTGTGTGTTTTGTGCATGCTGCGCCATCTCTCTGATGTTTTTTTTGTGAGCTTTGTGATCTCTCTGTGTGTTTTGTGCGTGCTGCGCGATCTGTCTGAGGTTTTTTTTGTGAGCTTTGCGATCTCTCTGTGTGTTTTTTGCGTGATGTTCGATCTCTCTGAGGCTTTTCTTGCGAGCTTTGCGATCTCTCTGAGTGTTTTGTGGGTGCTGCGCGATCTGTCTGAGGTTTTTTTGTGAGCTTTGCGATCTCTCTGAGTGTTTTTTTGCGTGCTTTGCGATCTCTCTGTGTGTTTTGTGCGTGCTGCGCGATCTGTCTGAGGTTTTTTTTGTGAGCTTTGCGATCTCTCTGTGTGTTTTGTGCGTGCTGCGAGATCTCTCTGAGGTTTTCTTGTGAGCTTTGCGATCTCTCTGAGTGTTTTTTTGCGAGCTTTGCAATCTCTCTGTGTGTTTTGTGCGTGCTGCGCGATCTCTCTGAGGCGTTTCTTGCGAGCTTTGCGATCTCTCTGAGGTTCTTTTGCGAGCTTTGCGATCTCTCTGTGTTTTGTGCATGCTGCGCGATCTGTCTGAGGTTTTTTTTGTGAGCTTTGCGATCTCTCTGTGTGTTTTGTGCATGCTGCTCGATCTGTCTGAGGTTTTTTTTGCGAGCTTTGCGATCTCTCTGAGTATCTTGTGCGTGCTGCGCGCTCTCTCTGAGTTTTTTTTGTGAGCTTTGCGATCTCTCTGAGGCTTTTCTTATGAGCTTTGCGATCTCTCTGTGTGTTTTGTGCATGCTGCGCGATCTGTCTGAGATTTTTCTTGCGAGCTTTGCGATCTCTCTGAGGTTTTTCTTGCGAGCTTTGCGATCTCTCTGAGGTTTTTTTGTGAGCTTTGCGATCTCTCTGAGTGTTTTGTGTGGGCTGCGCGCTCTCTCTGAGGTTTTTTTGTGAGCTTTGCGATCTCTCTGAGGCTTTTCTTGTGAGCTTTGCGATCTCTCTGTGTGTTTTGTGCATGCTGCGCGATCTGTCTGAGGTTTTTTTTGTGAGCTTTGCGATCTCTCTGTGTGTTTTGTGCATGCTGCTCGATCTGTCTGAGGTTTTTTTTGCGAGCTTTGCGATCTCTCTGAGTATCTTGTGCGTGCTGCGCGCTCTCTCTGAGTTTTTTTTGTGAGCTTTGCGATCTCTCTGTGGGTTTTGTGCATGCTGCGCGATCTCTCTGAGGTTTTTCTTGCGAGCTTTGCGATCTCTCTGAGGTTTTTTTGTGAGCTTTGCGATCTCTCTGAGGCTTTTCTTGTGAGCTTTGCGATCTCTCTGTGTGTTTTGTGCATGCTGCGCGATCTGTCTGAGGTTTTTCTTGCGAGCTTTGCGATCTCTCTGAGTGTTTTGTGGGTGCTGCGCGATCTGTCTGAGGTTTTTTTTGTGAGCTTTGCGATCTCTCTGTGTGTTTTGTGCATGCTGCGCGATCTCTCTGAGGTTTTTTTTATGAGATTTGCGATCTCTCTGAGTGTTTTGTGGGTGCTGCTCGATCTCTCTGAGGCTTTTCTTGCGAGCTTTGCGATCTCTCTGAGTGTTTTGTGGGTGCTGCGCGATCTGTCTGAGTTTTTTTTTGTGAGCTTTGCGATCTCTCTGTGTGTTTTGTGCGTGCTGCGCGATCTCTCTGAGGTTTTTTTGTGAGCTTTGCGATCTCTCTGAGGCTTTTCTTGTGAGCTTTGCGATCTCTCTGTGTGTTTTGTGCGTGCTGCGCGATCTGTCTGAGGTTTTTTTTTGTGAGCTTTGCGATCTCTGAGTATCTTGTGCGTGCTGCGCGCTCTCTCTGAGTTTTTTTTGTGAGCTTTGCGATCTCTCTGTGGGTTTTGTGCATGCTGCGCAATCTCTCTGAGGTTTTTCTTGCGAGCTTTGCGATCTCTCTGAGGTTTTTTTGTGAGCTTTGCGATCTCTCTGAGGCTTTTCTTGTGAGCTTTGCGATCTCTCTGTGTGTTTTGTGCATGCTGCGCGATCTGTCTGAGGTTTTTCTTTCGAGCTTTGCGATCTCTCTGAGGTTTTTCTTGCGAGCTTTGCGATCTCTCTGAGGTTTTTTTGTGAGCTTTGCGATCTCTCTGTGTGTTTTGTGCGGGCTGCGCGCTCTCTCTGAGGTTTTCTTGTGAGCTTTGCGATCTCTCTGTGTGTTTTGTGCGTGCTGCGCCATCTCTCTGATGTTTTTTTTTTTTGTGAGCTTTGTGATCTCTCTGTGTGTTTTGTGCATGCTGCGCGATCTCTCTGAGGTTTTTTTTATGAGCTTTGCGATCTCTCTGAGTGTTTTTTGCGTGCTGCTCGATCTCTCTGAGGCTTTTCTTGCGAGCTTTGCGATCTCTCTGAGGTTTTTTTGCGAGCTTTGCGATCTCTGTGTGTTTTGTGCGTGCTGCGCGATCTGTCTGAGGTTTTTCTTGCGAGCTTTGCGATCTCTCTGAGGTTTTTTTGTGAGCTTTGCGATCTCTCTGAGGCTTTTCTTATGAGCTTTGCGATCTCTCTGTGTGTTTTGTGCATGCTGCGCGATCTGTCTGAGATTTTTCTTGCGAGCTTTGCGATCTCTCTGAGGTTTTTCTTGCGAGCTTTGCGATCTCTCTGAGGTTTTTTTGTGAGCTTTGCGATCTCTCTGAGTGTTTTGTGCGGGCTGCGCGCTCTCTCTGAGGTTTTTTTGTGAGCTTTGCAATCTCTCTGAGGCTTTTCTTGTGAGCTTTGCGATCTCTCTGTGTGTTTTGTGCATGCTGCGCGATCTGTCTGAGGTTTTTTTTTGTGAGCTTTGCGATCTCTGAGTATCTTGTGCGTGCTGCGCGCTCTCTCTGAGTTTTTTTTGTGAGCTTTGCGATCTCTCTGTGGGTTTTGTGCATGCTGCGCAATCTCTCTGAGGTTTTTCTTGCGAGCTTTGCGATCTCTCTGAGGTTTTTTTGTGAGCTTTGCGATCTCTCTGAGGTTTTTTTGTGAGCTTTGCGATCTCTCTGAGTGTTTTGTGCGGGCTGCGCGCTCTCTCTGAGGTTTTCTTGTGAGCTTTGCGATCTCTCTGTGTGTTTTGTGCGTGCTGCGCCATCTCTCTGATGTTTTTTTTTTTGTGAGCTTTGTGATCTCTCTGTGTGTTTTGTGCATGCTGCGCGATCTCTCTGAGGTTTTTTTTATGAGCTTTGCGATCTCTCTGAGTGTTTTTTGCGTGCTGCTCGATCTCTCTGAGGCTTTTCTTGCGAGCTTTGTGATCTCTCTGAGTGTTTTGTGGGTGCTGCGCGATCTGTCTGAGGCGTTTCTTGCGAGCTTTGCGATCTCTCTGAGGTTTTTTTGCGAGCTTTGCGATCTCTGTGTGTTTTGTGCGTGCTGCGCGATCTGTCTGAGTTTTTTTTGTGAGCTTTGCGATCTCTCTGAGGTTTTTCTTGCGAGCTTTGCGATCTCTCTGAGGTTTTTTTGTGAGCTTTGCGATCTCTCTGAGTGTTTTGTGCGGGCTGCGCTCTCTCTCTGAGGTTTTCTTGTGAGCTTTGCGATCTCTCTGTGTGTTTTGTGCGTGCTGCGCCATCTCTCTGATGTTTTTTTTTTGTGAGCTTTGTGATCTCTCTGTGTGTTTTGTGCATGCTGCGCGATCTCTCTGAGGTTTTTTTTATGAGCTTTGCAATCTCTCTGAGTGTTTTTTGCGTGCTGCTCGATCTCTCTGAGGCTTTTCTTGCGAGCTTTGTGATCTCTCTGAGTGTTTTGTGGGTGCTGCGCGATCTGTCTGAGGTTTTTTTGTGAGCTTTGCGATCTCTCTGAGTGTTTTGTGGGTGCTGCGCGATCTCTCTGAGGTTTTTTTGTGAGCTTTGCGATCTCTGTGTTTGCGAGCTTTGCGATCTCTCTGTGTGTTTTGTGCAAACTGTGCGCTCTCTCTGAGGTTTTTTTTGCTTTGCGATCTCTCTGAGTATCTTGTGCGTGCTGTGCGATCTGTCTGAGGTTTTTCTTGCGAGCTTTGCGGTCTCTCTGAGTATTTTGTGCAAACTGCGCTCTCTCTCTGTGTGTTTTGTGCGTGCTGCGCGCTCTCGCTGAGGGTTTTGTGCGTGCTGCACCCTCTCGCTGAGTGTTTTGTACGTCCTGCGGGCTCTCGCTGAGGTTTTTCTTTGCACTGTAAAATGTGATAAGTTGATCTTACTTAAAGGAATTTAGGAATCCGGTTGCCTTGAAATAGTTAAGTAAATATAACTATTATTTTGAAGTTATGTTAACTTAACGTCTATCATTTAAGTGTACTTAAAACGCAACTGTATTTACTTAATTGATATGAGTTGTTCTGACATTAAGTAGTACATAGATGTAAGTTGCCATTTTTAAGTACTGCCAACTTATGTTACCCAAGTTAACATAATTCCACAAGAGTCCTGTTTACTTAATAGAATTTAGGAAACCGATTGCCTTAGAAAAATAAAGTAAGCACAACAAAGAACTATTATTCAGTAGTACTTCTGGTTTATTTTAATCAAATTCCATTACATCACAGAGCACATCAGCCTATCTAAATACATAAAGTTACCCAAAAATAAAATTAATTCCACATTTAAGTCAATTAAAAATATTTTTTAAAAGAAAACCTCCAGTAATCTTTATTCTTGAATGACTCAAATGGCACAGTCTGTGTAATAAACAAAAATGTACAATAATGTTTAATGCACTTAACCAAGCTAAAGTTTTGCACAATAAATTTAAGTGCTTTGACACATTATGAACAACACAAGAACATTTTGCAAGTGCAAACCATATAAATGAGAGCCTAACATCAATAAGAGGGTAAAGCTGGGTCCATCGAAACTTAGAAATCCCTTAAATTATTTTGGGCTCAGATTGCCTACTCCCAGGTTTAGCAAGTCAAATGTGTTCTCCAGTCTTTTGGGATAGTCCAAATGAAGGTTTTATAGTAGTTCAAATGTCAGGCAAATAGCTTGAGCATGGTTTTCAATGTTCTCCATAACGTTACCTTCCAGTATGATATTAATGCTAGATGGCTCAAAGTGTATGGCATTTGGACCTGGTTGCTGGCTGTCTTCAGGTATAACAGTCAATAACCCATCAGGAACCTGAATGAAATCTGTGATGGTATCTGAATCCTGCAGACAAAAGGTAAATATAATGAAAAAATATATTATTGCAAAACCTTCATGTCTTCACTAAGTAAATTTTAATTATACAATTTGATGTAATACTTACAAAACAGACCTTGAAGTACTCACTGCCTAATCTCCAAGATAAACCTGGAAGACAACGAAGGACAGCAGTCCACATTGCTGTAATATCCTGGATCTACAAGTTAAGAAAAAACAAACCAAAATATCTAAAAATAAACATGAGACAAATGTGTGATAAATTATAAGTTAAAACACATAGGTGTCTGTGTTCTATAATATATGTTACCATCCCATTAAAACAGGATTCATCTGCTAAAAAAAATATTATTGGGTGTTTGTGCTGTTTTGTTTAACTTGTCTGTCTTTGGGCTCCATGGTTTTAGAAAGAACCATTAAAAATGAAAGAAACATTACACAGCACAAAAATAACTGATTTGTCTTTAATAGTTTTCGGGAAATAGTGCAGCTCCATGGCAAATAAATGTTGGTTCTCATGTTTGGAATTAGTTGATGATGACAAGTCTACAGGAAAACTAACCAACCTTAAAGGAACACTAGCTAAGATCAGTGGAGCATCACAATGATTTTTAAGCTGTAATTAAGCTAAAAAATTAAGGTAAAAAATATTATCTAGTGTTCCATTAAGGAGGTGACTGGATCACTCTTATAAAAGTAACATTCCAAATTGTAATAAAAAGATTCCTTACCTTAATTTCAACTTGGGCAACAATGTCTGCAAGTGTACTGCCAATAATTCCTTTCCTGGATTTAAAGATCTCAAGGAATCGTGGGGTGTGACTGTCCAAGGCCTCAAAAAAGTCTTGTTCAAGATCTTTACTTGCCACCCTTGTGAACTCAGCAAAAACCTTTAGGAAAAACACAGCACACATAGAGCCATAATTCGATTTGTACCACATTAACAGATTACACAAATTAAAATACATTTACTCTTGTAGAAGTAATATGTTCATGTTAATATGATTGTATGTTTTATTTTACATAAATTACATATTTGTTACCATACCTGCTGCTTTCTGAAAAGGGCTGGCCAGCGCTCCAACATGCGTTTCACTGGTGGCTGTAACCACCATGTTTCTGTATCTGTAATGTCTAAGCAGTTGCCCTTTCTTTCATACACAAATTTGCAAAATTTACATGCCCACTGCATCTGATTTAGTTGTGTTCAAGCTGCAAAAAAGAAGAACCTTTTTTAAAAATGGATTCAAACATTGTAGATATAGTGCTCACACAAGGTAAAGTGTGTTTCATAAAATGTCAGCCCTGTGCTTACAAAAAAAAGGCTAACCCGTGTCTTCTATATTATTTATAAAACGTGCTCTGTTAACGTCGACTTGGTATGTGTTGTAAATAATTGTTTTATCCATGTTATACGGAGCGCTGTTGGAGTATTTTTCCGGTGAACACATTCACACAAGACTTGAAGTTATGTAAGACACTTCAGACAAAAGGTTAACCCCAACAAAGTTATGCCTTAACCAGCTTTGCATTTGCCGTTACAAATATGGAGCTTTGCCTGGGTCACGGTTTTTTTAAAAAAAAGTAACCTCTGCCGCTTTTGACTCACCATTGAGTTATGCTATGGCTTCAACAGAAATTTTGTGAGTGCTGCGCGCTCTCTCTGAGTGTTTTGTGCAAACTGCGCGCTCTCTATGAGTGTTTTGTGCGAACTGCGCGCTCTCTCTGAGTTTTTTTTTGCGAGCTTTGCGCTCTCTCTGTGTGTTTTGTGCAAACTGCGCGCTCTCGCTGAGGGTTTTGTGCGTGCTGCGCGCTTTCGCTGAGTGTTTTGTGCAATCTGCGCGCTCTCTGAGTGTTTTGTGCAAACTGCGCGCTCTCTCTGAGTGTTTTGTGCATGCTGCCCGCTCTCTCTGAGTGATTTGTGCGAGCTTGTACTTTCCACTTCGGACGTCAGTCGCATGCTGAGCAGAGTGAATGCATGGAAGGTAGCTGGCCCTGATGGTGTACCTGGCCGGGTGCTAAGAGCTTGTGATGTGGAACTTGCGGGTGTCTTCACTCACATCTTTAATGTTTCGCTTGCCCAGGTAGCTGTACCATCTATCTTTAAGTCAGCCATCGTTGTGCTTGTGCCTCACTCACCCCAATAATTTCCAAGTGCTTTAAAAGACTAGTTCTTTCTCACTTGAAATCCTGCCTGCCTGCTACGCTGGACCCACACCAGTTTGCTTATCGTAGCAACAGATCCACCGAGTACGCTATCTCAACAGCACTACACACTGCACTAACCCACCTCGCTTGGAGGCATAAGGAAGCATAAAGTAATCTAAATCTCCCTGGTAGGCGGCTGCGTTGACCTTGGACCTCAGAAAATACAGTGGACCCACACCATCAGATGACATGGGACCCCAAACTGCCACTGACTGTGGAAACTTTGCAGGGTACCTCGAGCAACGTGGATTCTGTGCCTCTCCTCTCTTCCTCCAGATTCTGGGACCTTGATTTCCATAGGAAATGGTCCTTGGTCTCCCAGGACCAAGATGGCATCGCGATCACACTGCGAGGCTCAGCGTCTTACCGGTTTTAGTGATGTTATACTTCTGTACTTAGCTATCTCCAGTTTTCTTGCGCAAATAACTCTTGCGAACTACAGTTACGACAGACAGACACTTTTGGAAATTAACATTCACCGCACAAACACCGGATTCAGCATCGGTTTGACTTTAACCAGCTTCAAAACAACACCCCTCCCCCATCTTGGACTGTCCGATTATCTTTCTTTGTTCCTGCTTCCCAAATACACTGCAGTCATGCATAGGATTAAGCCTTCAACCAGAACTGTAAAGATCTGGATGGATGGGGCTGACTCCTTCCTTCAGCAACAGTTCCAGCACACCGACTGGAGTGAGTATGCTGCCCGAGCCACCACAGTCTCACACATCCACTTGGACACCTACACTAACTCTGTCCTGAAACAAATCAACAAGCGCTCAGGGTACAAGAGTCCTCTGTACCGCCCACTGGGGTTGCTGGCAATATGAAGAGACTAATAGCTATAGCCAAGCACTGCTACAAACGCCGGATTGAGGAGCACTTTACCTCCTCTGACCCTCGGCGTATGTGGCAGGGAATACACGCCCTGACTGACTATAAACCAACTAGCTTTGTTCCATCTACCAACAGTGCTTCAGTCCCTGATGAGCTGAACAACTTCTACGCTCGTTTCGACCAGATGATATTGATATCTTCAATAAATCTTCCACCGACGACAACCCACTTGTACTTTCCACTTCGGATGTCAGTCGCATGCTGAGCAGAGTGAATGCACGGAAGGCAGCTGGCCCTGATGGTGTACCTGGCCGTGTGCTAAGAGCTTGTGCTGTGGAACTTGCGGGTGTCTTCGCTCACATCTTTAATGTTTCGCTTGCCCAGGCAGCTGTACCATCTATCTTTAAGTCAGCCATCATTGTGCCTGTGCCTAGGCATTCTACTGCTTCAGACTTTAATGACTTTCGACCTGTAGCACTCACCCCAATAATTTCCAAGTGCTTTAAAAGACTAGTTCTTTCTCACTTGAAATCCTGCCTGCCTGCTACGCTGGACCCACACCAGTTTGCTTATCGTAGCAACAGATCCACCGAGGACGCTATCTCAACAGCACTACACACGGCACTAACCCAACTGGACTGTCAAAACTCATAGGTGAGTATGCTGTTCATCGATTTTAGTTCTGCATTCAACACAGTGATTCCGTCTATGCTGATATCCAAACTCAACCATCTGGGTATCAGCACATCACTCTGCCACTGGATTTTAGACTTCCTGTCTAACAGACCCCAATCTGTTAGATTAGGCAACCTTCATTCATCAACCATCACCTTGAACACTGGCGTTCCACAAGGTTGTGTTCTTAGCCCGATTCTGTACTCTCTCTTCACCCATGACTGTGTACCTGCCTATGGTTCAAACACCATAGTCAAATTCGCAGATGACACCATGGTGATAGGCTTGATTACAGACAATAATGAAACGCCCTACCGGGATGAAGTACAGCATCTGTCCTTGTGGTGCCAAAACAATAACCTAGTACTAAACATGCTCAAAACAAAGGCGATCATCATGGACTTCAGACGGACTAGGAATCAAGCTCACGCCCCCATTTACATCAACGGAACTGCAGTGGATCAGGTGTCCAGTTTCAAGTTCCTTCGAGGACATCTACCATAAACGCTGCCTGGGCAGGGCACGAAAATCACTATAATATCACTACTGCACTTTATGTAAATAATGTAATATATTGCACTTCTGGTTAGATGCTAACTACATTTCATTGGCCCTGTACTTGTACTCTGCACAATGACAATAAAGTCGAATCTAATCTAATCTAATTTACTTTAATCAGGGAACATAACTTTGGACCACTCAGGAGCAGTCCAGTCCTTTTTCCTGACGCTGTCTCTTGTTCAAGAGTGGCTTGGCATAAGGAACATGACAGCTGAAACCCATGTCTTGCATACATTCAAATTTTATGACCAGCACCTGTATGTGCTTGTATAATTTTAAACTACTGATTCTTAACATTGAAGTTGCCCAGAAGCTCTATTGCAACTCTTCGCTTCCACATTAAATTACCTGACGCTGGATTATAACTTACTTCTGAACGTCATCGTTCCATTATCTTGGGCATGATTTTAATGTGTGAGCAATCTTTTTGTGCTGACTATATGCAGGTGTATTGTTTAACATTCGGATTCTGACTGGTGTTCGCTCAGAAGCTTTTACATTTTTCGCTTCCACCTTAAGTAATGCAGCAGTAACGTTAGGTAACTTGAAAATTTGAAAGTAAGGCGTTCGGACAAGAGTTTCAGAAGGGCAGGCTGGCTCACTGTGGTTACGTGTTTGTCGGTTTACTGGCATTATAAATATATCAAAGATAGTTGGAAACTTTGTGAAAGGACGTTTGTGTTGCCTTATCAAAGTAGCCAACACTTTAAAATGTTAATGTCTATGGATGTTGGGCATGTTAAAAGTATTAAAAACATTACAAAACACTTCAACGAATGATAAATATATACGCCATCCCAATCCCAATATATTTGCCTGTAATGGAATATATTGGAATCGAGACGTTCCGGGAGCCACCTGGTGGATTGATGCAGAATTGCGGGTAAAAGGCCCAAACTTTGAGGATTTTTAGCTCCCACCACGTGTGCCCAGGACCCGACCCCGGGCTCTGCAAAAAAAATCGTCTAGGGTGCGCCGCGCGCTAGGCCGATAAGGTCCACCAAGCAGCGTATCATATATGTGGATTGGGATGGTGTGGTACTACGAAGAGGTAAGCAACTGCTATTTTCTCGACTAAATGGCCTTTCGGACCTAAGACCCCACCACCACCTGTTAGGTCTAAATGGAATTGTGGACACATACTCCCATTTGTGGCCAGATGGTAGTATGTCAGTGTAGTTTTTATTTATTTTTTATTAAGTTAATGCAACATATGATTGGTCATTTGAAAATGGTACTCAGGCAGCTAGTACTTAACCTTTTCCATGTTACATATTTCAGATTATTCCAATTTTGGACATTTCAATTCCAACATTACTGATTATACACAGAGTCTTGTACAAAAAAGAAGGCATGGGTTTGAAAACGTTCAACGTACACATGTATCATTGTCACAAGCATTTTAAAATGTGCACTGTGTACACATTTGAATTTGATATGTATTTTTGAAATTGTGATGGAGAAAATAAGGACAAGTATTAAGAATTGAAATCTAACAGAGCATTTGGAATCAGAAAGTAGTTTATTTAACCTTAAGGTGGTCAACATACAATAGCAGAGAGTACTATGTGAATGTGGACAAAGGAGATGTTTTCACAGAGATATTTATATAGGTAGTTTATACGTCATAACCATAAGATAATCACTCGATGTTTCTGCAAGCTTAGTTTCCTTAGAGACATCTCAGTTTGATATACAAGATGTGGTTTGTTCTAATAAAGCATTGACCTCGAGCTGACCTGACATACACTTAGTTTTTGAGCTCTGTTGACGATTAGAAATGAATATACTGACAAACAAGCAGACAAGTTCTTTCAACAGAGACATATAAAAATTACCATTACAGAAATATCTGAGTTTGGATATCCCTATCTTACTAAGAAAAGTCGACAAGAAATGTTGTAGAGCAAATCAAAAGCTGTTCAGCAACATATAGCAAGTTTTGGTCCCTTGTGTACAACCAAAAATACAACCGCAAAGTTGCTTCAGAATATAGTGCACCTTGTCTGCCCACTGCAACGGGCTTATCCGCGCTATATTTTACCAGCCGTAACTACGAAACCTCATGTAATTCTACACACTTAGAGCAGGCCAAGCCATTTAAAATGAAAATAACCTGTTTCCAAATTGAATTATACAAGAACAAGTATAAAAACAACAATAAAGTAATTTTCACTATTAGAATTAACTCACACATCCATTCCCCTCATTTTCCTTCAGAAAAGGGTACTTAAATATCAGAGCTTTACACACTTGCACATACTCATTTGTACACTCTAAAAAGTGTATTTGGGCAGTAGTTCCTATTATAGACTTATTTACATTAACCTCAATTAATTCTTTTGCCTTAGTTCCTACAACTTACTTTCATGAGTTCAATTAACTTAAAAGTCACACATTTTATCTCAAAATAACTTTTTACTTTGAGACTACGTGAAACAATTAAGTTTAAAGCAGCTTTACGTCTGACGTCATTACGTAAGCTTTGCGCGAGGCAGATCTCTGGTACCGACAACAGGTGCGCCCCGCTTTTTCTTCCGAACATCGACGGTCGACGTGACTCGGATAAAACAGTAAGTATGCTACCCACCATAACCAAACATTTAATAAACCTTAAAAAAAAAAACAGACTGCACTGTAAAAAATCTAACTTCAAATTTAGTTGATTATACATTGAAATAGTGAGTTGGGAATAGAACTCAATTGTGTGATAGTTCATCTAACACGAAATGTATTGTTCTGATCAACCTGTAGGCACAACATAAAAAATGTGTTGAGAAGATTTGTTTGGAAAAGTTGCTGATTAAGATAAACCTGCGCATGCTCTGTTCTAGTCATGCGCATGCTCAGTGGGAGGTTCGGGAATACGCGCGAAGGACGGTTGATTCCTCTTTGTTGTGGCTCGAAGTTTGGAGAAATTCAAGATTGAGGTAAATAACTAGTGATAGTTCACAAAGCATTTTAAAGTTACGTTTCTAGTTTTAACACTATCTTAAAGCCGTGAATATGTGAGGGAAATTGCCGTGGCATTGTTATATTAGCTAACTTTGCCAACTCGACTGAGCCATGGAAAGTTTGAATATGAGCCGTTTGTTTCATTTAATCAAATGCCCAACGTAACAGACTCAAGCAGGCTGTAACAAGCCTGAGCGCTTTCTTTATGTTCTATTTTGAAAATGTTATGTATCTTGTTGGCTGGCTTTTTTCCATTCCACCTTAAATACCGGAATAGGTAACGCTATATTGAGCCTCCTCGGTGTTTGTTGAGCTGTTTAAGGTAGAACGGAAAATTCAGGATGCTGACTACAACAACGCTCCTTTAGTCTGATATCATTTATATGAAAGCAGCAGGGTGTTATTACAAGATTAAGCCGTCAAAGATACAAAAATATCCGTATTGTCTGAATCAGACCTACTATTTGTTTTTTGTTTTGCTTTTGAGAAGTTCGTAGGTGTCTAACAGCACTAGCACTATACCTAACATCGTCTGTTTCTCAAAACATTTAGCTAAATGTAATATATGTGTGTGTGTGTGTAAATAAATTACAAAAACATTAAATAACGTTACATAGAGTTTGTGGTTCTGTAATTGCATTTACAAACTATAATTGTGTACAATGACAATACTAACACTAATATTGTTTTCATTTTCAAGGAAAAAAGGGATACATTAGATGAAGTGCAAAATCTGCTCTTTCACAAGCCAAGACACAGACGTTGGGTTGAAGCACCACAGAGTACGCCATGGATTTCATGGTACACGCTGGCCCTGTTTTCACTCCAATTGTGTGTGTTCCTTGATATGTCGTTTTTCAAAATGTCACAGTAAATTATCTACATGTCACCAAAGTTCTACCTTCAAATGTGATCTTTGTGATTATAAAGATGTTTGCGATATAGCCCTGCAGGGCTGAGTGAGGATTCCTTGGAAGAAGAGAGAAAGGCAATGAGGGCTGAGATAGATAAAAAGGGTCCAAACATTTTCTTTACGGTGGAAGGAGCTTGTTGAGCAGGAACCTCTGGTTGGTCTGGTTCGAGAATGATGGCCAGCACTGTTCTTGGAGAGTCAGGTGAGTAGTGTTTGTTTGCTGTACTTGTGACTCTGGCCCATTTCAGCATATTTTTCTTTTTATAGTTTTTGTAGGATTGTTTCACACTGCAAAACCTAGTGTGAACCAATCTAGTTTACTTGTCTAAAATGATACTTAACTTTTTTTCCCCAGAACAGTTCCAAAACTGTTATAATGCGAAGTCATCAGCTGTTTGGATTATTTACTTATTTTTTTAGTTATTTACTTATTAACCAAGAAGCGTACAGCATTGTCCAACCACAGTAATGTTATTTAAAGGCAACAAGTTTTATCGCGCACAACATTTGTCACGAAAGCGTCCCAAAAGAGCAATTTTCCTGTGGGCTATTTTTTTGGCCTTGGGATGACGGGATGGTTTTTGTCTGGATCCCTGCATAACTGTTATCAACTGAATCAGTGTTTGTCTAGAAATGTTCAGGCTCTGTACGTAATGACTGATAATCTGTATTCTCTATTGTTTACTCCTCTCTCTCTCTAGATATGCAGTGAGTTTCGTAGAATAACTGCCATCAACCTGAAGAGTCAGTTTCATGATGCACTGGACACATGTGCCAAAACTCCTTAAACTGTACAGGAGTAGAAGGGCAGCCTTTGGAGGAGATGGGATGCATCTGTAGTATGTTTAATGCACAAGTTTTTGTGAAAAACTAAGTTTGTGAGGTTTTCACAATAAAATTTTAAAATATTCCATTTGTGCAATGTAGATTTATTATTTTAACCAAGTTGAATTTCTGAGTAGCGTAAAGGTATTTGACTCCTATTTGCAAAACTAAAATAACATGCTAAAAAACACTTTTAAAATTATTTAAATGTAAGCTGTATTTTAAGTACACTGTAAAAAGAAAACAGTTGATCCAACTTAATTGAATTGCTTCAATTGGTAACAAGTAATTCAATTAAGTTTATCCAACTTAATTGTTTAAGTTTAACCTTAAAAAAATAAATTGAAAAAACTTAATTGAATTACTTGTTACCAATTGAAGCAATTTTCTTTTTACACTGTATAGTGTGAGTGATAATGTAATGCTCAGTGTCACTTCGTCAGCAGTCATGGGGGTCCAGGTGTATGGAATGGCGTTGGTCTCTTATAGAACAGCGTTGGGCTCTAAACGTGTGAACACATGCTCGTTAACACGTTATTAAAAATTTGCGTGTTGACACGTAAAATTTTGTCGTGATAACGTGACCAAAATTGACACGTTTACACGCTTCTTAAGGTTTTCGCCAATGGGAGGCCTCAAATCCGGGCGTACTTACATATTCATGATAGGATTTACATCACACCCTGTAGCTGACACGAAACATAAATCCTTTGTGAACGTAGTCCCTACGTTTCATCTGAATTATTCATAACATAGTGAGCTAAGCACTGACCTGTGGCTACGTTGAGCCCTACATGAGCAGTGTGAAGACAGCAATACTAGTAAGCTGTTTATGTTTCACAATAAAAAAAAACTGTTGTTTAGTACCTTAAAATTTGTAAACATGCATATTATTATATAACTTCATTCATAACATGCTCTAAAGCTTTTCATAATTTTATAAGAAACAAACATCACTATTCACTCACACTGTGTGTGACACATACTGAGGCGTAATTCATTCACTTTGATAAATTATGTGCATTCTTTTAATAGCATACTGCTAAACAATACAGTGTCAATACAAACCCATAGTGAAATTAACTTTCCAGATCCTCCTCTTTCTGTAAACATGTATACTATGTGTAAAGATACATTAATTTACTCATGTGTTATTTAATTATGTGTATGTACTTATATATGTTAAGAGAGGATAAATCTCCTTCAAAATTAAATTGAACAAAAAAATCTGAATTAAAAAAGGGCTTTTTTCAGCAGTAAATTCAGTGGTGGTTGAAGTGAGGGGTATATATATATATGTGTGTGTGCGCTTTTAAACGTATTTATGTTTATATAAATATTATGTTTGTATAATGTTTATACAAAATCTCATAAACATTGTTCAGAACATTAAACACTGGAATTGTTTCCGTTATTTGGTAAGTTAAGGCTTTATGTTGTTTCAGCAATAACGCCATACACCAGTAGGTGGCAGTAAAGCATCATGATTCACGAAATACACAAACTTAACGTGTTAACACGAAATTATACGCTGCGTGTTAACACGGAGAATCCAACACGTTTAGAGCATAATTTAAAACAGATGAAAGAAAAAAAAACAGGAATTCAAGTTTATAAAATGTATTGGACTAAAAACAATAAGCTCGTAGCCTACTTAGTGTATACTCAAATACCTACATGCAACATTGAGCCATGCTTTGGTACTGCGTTCTTATAATGTTTTTTGTGAATTGACTACACTCGGCTCAGAGTCACAGTCAGAAAACAGCGTTGGCCCACAGCAGGCTCAGTGTCACTTTTCTGAGTGTTCTTCGTCAGTAGTCATGGGGGTCCAGGTGTATGGAATGTCGTTGGTCTCTAAACGTGTTGGATTTGACCATGTTTTTTTTTTTATGAGATTTTGTATAAACATTATGCATATATAAATACGTTTTAAAGCACGCACACACACACACACACACGCACACACACACATATATATATATATATATATATATATATATATAAACCCCTCACTTCAACCACCACTGAACTGCTGAAAAAACCCTTTTTTAATTTAGAATTTTTTGTTCAATTTCATTTTGAAGGAGATTTATCCTCTCTTAATGTATATATAGAAGTAGATACACATAATTAAATAAAACATAAGTAATTTAATGTATCTTTTAACATATACATGTTTACAGAAAGAGGAGGATCTGGAAAGTTAATTTCACCATGGGTTTGTATTGACACTGTATTGTTTAGCAGTATGCTATTAAAAGAATGCACATAATTTATCAATGTCAAATCTCAGTATGTGTCACACACAGTGTGAGAGAATAGTGATGTTTGTTTGATATAAAATTATGAAAAGCTTTAGAGCATGTTATGAATGAAGTTATATAATAATATGCATGTTTACAAATTTTAAGGTACTAAACACCAGAGGTTTTTTATTGTGAAAAATTAACTTCCAGTTGCTATGGGGATCAGCTTACTAATATTGCTGTCTTCACACTGCTCACGTAGGGCTCAACGTAGCCATAGGTCAGTGCTTCGCTCACTATGTTATGAATAATTCAGATGAAACGTAGGGACTATGTTCACAAAGGATTTATGTTTCGTGTCAGCTACAGTGTGTGATGTAAATCCTATCATGAATATGTAAGGATTAGTTAAATGCTGTTTTAACTACAGTAACTGAAAAATATCACTGGTGAACAAGACAAAATACATATTCAATTATAACTGATATCACAACAAAAATATAGAATTAGAAACAGTACATAAAAACCCAAACAAAGTGTAGTGTAGCGAAACTGGTGGACTCTCTCTTTGTCTGTGTGTGGATGGATATAATCTCGGTGTGGGGACTAAAACTTGTTTACAGACTCACATTTTTAGTTATACAAATACACGCATTTTTGTGTGTGTACGATTGTTTACATGTGTAAGGAAGAGACGTTATAAAAAAATAACTAAATACTCTATAAAGGACTTAAATCCAGGATAATAAGTCTGAATTAATGAAGACATGGCCCCTGTGCATAACTCGTGCGGGAGCTGGCAACGCCAGCCATGGAGCTTTCCCATTGAAGCCAGTTTGCTACGGTCTCTTTTAAATATCATTTGATTAGAATACAACATTTTACATGTGCTTAATGAATATATTTTTTGTTAAATATTGGTTTTAATCATAACATAAATGTGTCGCTTTGTCAGTTACCAAAGTTACATCAGCCAGTAATGTTAAGCTACAACCCGGTCTCACACCTACTCGTGATATAGTAGTCTGCAATTCGTGACATATCGCATATTTTCAGCATGAATTGCAGTCTCCTATATATGTGACTATACCACGAGTAGGTGTGAGACCGGGTTGTAAGCTATCACTACCTCAGGATGTAAAGGTCTTCCATGTGTCTTAGCAAATTGCAAATAATTTAAATAAATGTTTTACAGTTACTGAAAGACATCTACGAATAAATGTACTGCTTAAATTTTAATTGTTATTTTATTTTTTTTATTTTTTTTTACAGAATATTTGTATGTTAGCATCTGCTAATGTTAGCTAGCATCCAGTTAAAAGTTCTCCTGTTCCACCTTAAACAGAGTGACAGTTATTTTCTGATGAAACAAGAACAAAAAGTAACTGCTTCAGCATTTAAAAAAGAACAGAAAACTCCAGTATTGTGCTTGTAAATAGGGATTAACATTTAGTGCTAGTTTTGCTATGCTGTGTGTGTTTTGAAAATAACATTGTGTTTGGTATTTAATATGCAGACTTTTAACTTTGGGAATTGTGTCAGTATAACAATTAATTTATGTTTTGTATTCTTTATTCCAGATTGCAAACATATGTTCCTGCACTTTTTTAGACTTCTGTTTTTTTTTTAAACTTCCTGCTATATATATTGTGTTGAAAAAAAAGCGTATTTGACAATACAAGAAATTGTATAAAACTTTATCTAGACAGTATAATAATTACATTAAGCAAGACCATACATATTTTTGCACAAATCACTAATATAAGCCTTTTAAAATTCTAGTCAACTGAATGGAGAAAAAACACATAGGGAAGAAATATGAGCATCTGCAATATCTTCAGACCATTCAGCTATTTATTATAATGTTTGTAACAGCTATTTAATACTAAAATTTAATTCAAATCAAATCAAATTGTATTTATATAGCGCTTTTCACAACAAAAAGTCGTCACAAAGCAGCTTTACAGAGATCCGGGTCCAAGCCTCCTATGAGCAAGCCAGGGGCAACAGTGGCAAGGGAAAACTCCCTCAGCACATGAGGAAGAAACCTTGGAAAGAACCAAGACTCATACGGGGAACCCATCCTCCTCGGGTCCACACCGGAGACACAACAGAGAACAGAACAGAAGTAAAAGTGAAATGATGACAGATGAAGGGGTTATAGTAATGTAAATGTAGTATATTAGTGATGTATGAGTCTGAGGAAGGAGAAGGTGATCAGGGATTCTGTGTGAATTAAAAGTAGGTGCAGAGTTAATCTGAGGTAAAACAGCATGGCCAAGCATGATAGTGTAGATGAGACAAGGCCAGGATCTTGTACAGGATACACAGGGGCTGGATCAGGGCAACACCTGGAGAGCAGCAGGACATCTCAAAGCATGAGAGAGAGACAGGAGAAAGAAAACCAGACAAAGGGAACAAAAAAATACAGAGATTAGTAGGGTCATGGTAAAGAACAGGCAAATTTGTCCTGCGAAAAAAGCTTCCACGGGTCAGGCAAGAGAACCCAGTGACAGACAGCGTGTTGGCGGTTACTAGAAAGCTAACTAAAAAAGCTGTAGCTATGGTAGTATGACAGGGTTAATACAGAACAGTGATAATTAACCTGATGCTGTGTATGGGGAAAAAAGCTTGTTCCATTTAGGGGTGGGGTGGGCGTGGCTAGGTCCCAGAGGAGGTTTCAGAGCACCTGTAAGTCCAAAATCGATGACGAAAGGAGATTCACGGTGAACGTAGTCTTCTAAGACCCACCCACCCTTGAAACTTCTGTCAAAACTCAAGCAAACCACGAAGCAGACTCTGGAGAGATTCCAGAAGCAAAAGACCTTATCAGCAAAATCCAAAAAACAATAATGAAAGCAAAGACTGGCAAAATTCAAATGAAATAATGTCAAATAACTGCAAAGAGTATCTTATAAAAATAAACTTAGCACAAAAAGTAAGGAAATTTGTGTTTGGTAGATTTTTTTTTTTTGTTGTAACAATGCTTCTTGGCAGTTTATCTCATACCGTTGGAAAGCCTGTTAATTTCCCCTTTAAACGGTGCCACATTTGTAAGGAACATGCATTTGTGGGATGAGCAGTAGAGCTGAGAATGTGGGTTGCGCCTCTTTAAAAGGTAAATGTGGCATCATTTAACAGTCTTTCCAACTGTATAAGTTTTTATAGCAAAGTTGTATAATTAGTGTTCATTGTAAGTTGAACCAGAAAACTATCTTGCACTGAAAAATTTTTAATATGTTTACTGTATCATCTTTCAATAAGAATATAATTAATTAATATAATGTGTGTGTGTATTTATTCATTTTTTTTTCCACATAAGATATCAACACAGAGGTGTCTTACACGAGGGGAAAAAAATTGTTGAACTGATGGAAGATGAATGCTGATGCAGCACCACAGACACTTGTGATAATGGGCATTGCAGCAGTGGTAATGGGCAGTCTTTGAATTTACCACAGCCTTCATGAAGCATTTTAGACAGCTGAAATTCGGTGTGGCTTTTTTGAATTTGTTCTGAAAAACGTGAGTTGGTGTTGTGGGCTGTGTGACAAGAAGTTTGTGCAGTCAACTAATACGTTGTGATTAGCAGCTATTGGATTCTGGATTTTTCAAGCCCCAAAGAGCAGAGGAGCGCGCGCCATGTCAGGTTGGTAACAGTCATTTTGTTTGAAGTTTGTGTTTTTTTTCTTTAGCCATCTCAAGTGAACAAAGTCATCAAAACTTTTTATTGCATTAGGCTTACTTTTCTAATGTTTGCTGCAGCTAGCCAACGTGTCATTATGATGAATAGCAAGTGTTCTAGTTAGCCTTTAACCCACATTATGTAATGTCTGAGCTAATAGCCAGGTCGTTAAATTTTGAAATTTGAATAATTACTTACAGTCTACTTGAGGTTGAGAAGTAAAATGTTTCTATCATTGTTTCTCAATATGACAACTTTAGAATGTGATCATATACTTTGATATATGAATCACGCTATATTATAGGGTAAGTGTACTTTTTAAGGCCATGTTTAAGGTATGTTTAATAGATATTCTTCTGATTTCTATTTGATATCTGTGGGGAAAAGGCAAGGTCATTTGAAAATGTATGCATTTGTTTATGTACATGTTTAGAATATTAAATGGTGATATTTTATGAAATATGTCAGAAGTGTGGTATGGACCTTATTGACAAAATAAAAATGTTGTTGATTAAGGAGGCCTTGACTTACATAGGGGTGTGATTATTTTCGTAACTGGGATTTTCTCTCAATAGAGTTAATGGTGTTGAATATAGATTCTTATAAACTAGGTGCACTGGGATAGACACTTGACTCCCACAATACACACTCCAGCCACTGGGGGGGGGGTCTTACTTTTCTTGAGATCTTGAAGTGGAGCCTTTAAAGGGGAGGACCTCTGGTTTTGGAGGCCAGATACCGGAGCGTCGTTTTGGATATATATAAGATGGTGGAAGTTTTGGCGCTGATTTTTCTCTAGCACTCTGGAAACTGTTGCACCTCCAGATTACTACCTACCCTTTTGAATAATCTCTACATGCTTGGGCTGGTCGACCATGGAGTCAGCGCTTGGGTTCTTCGAGGATCTTTAGGTAAGAAGAGTGAACCCTCCCAAGTTCTCATTTCATCACAATAGATTTCAACACCTTATTTTCGTGATCTAATTGTTGGCTGTGTGATTGTAACTTGATAGTTTTGTGCTCTGTTGAGGTTAGCTGTTTGCTAAGGTGGGTATTGGATTGCAGAGTTGCTTGATTGTATACAGTCTAGACCTTTGGTAATTGGGTATGTTTGGTTGAGTTCTCAGGAAATCTGATTTGGTGGTGTTGATTTGACTCAAAAATACCTGTTGGAAATTGTGGCCTACTTGGGGCTTCTTGAGTTGTATGTGTTCTTTCAGAAGTCCTATGAGAGGACTTGAGGTAAGGTGGCCAAAATTGTCAAGTACTTTTAGTTTTGTAGTCATACTTTGGTGGTACTTAGGGATTTTAGGCCAATAGGGGAATATAGGTTACCTCTTGGTGTTTGAGTTTTAGTAGCCTTAGAGTTAGGGGTCTCTGGTCTGTCCTCATTTCGGCTGGGGGGCTTTTGGTATTTTTTTAATTTTTTCCCAAAAATGTCTCAGTTTGATCCGGAAAGTTTTATCCAAGCCCATCTGCAGACAACGGACTGGATAAAATTAAAGAAGCCTCAGTTGCTCCAGCTTGCTGAATATTATGAGATTGAGGTAGATTCAGAGTTGAATAAAATTAAGATAGTAGATCCTTGCTCAGTCCCTAGGTTTGAGTGACTCCATCATTGAGGCAAGATTGGCTAGGGAACAAGCAGAGAAGGGTAGGCGAGAGAAGGAGAAGGATAGTTTGCGGGAGCTGGAGTTAGCTAAGATTGAGTTGGAGAAGGTTAAACTCTCGCAGATGGAGAGTCAACAACAGCGCAGACATGAGACTCGGTTTGATGTATCCAAATGTCTACATCTAATGCCAAAATTTCAGGAAGACGAGGTAGATGTGTTTTTTGATGCCTTTGAGAATATAGCCACGGAATTAGCTTGGCTGGAGAATTGTTGGACCATTTTGGTTCAGAGTGTCATGTAGGGGAAAGCTTGGGAGGCAGAAACTTACAGGCACAAATTCCGTTTTCTTAGACGTAAGTTAGCGGAAACCTATTTGGATGTAGCTAGGCAGCAGGAGGCAGTGTTTGAATGAAAGCATGTGAAGTTTATACTTTTGCAGATTTAAAACAGCTTGTTCTTATGGAACAGTTCAAAAATAGTCTACCTGTTCTTTAGGAAGTGTACATTCAGGAGCATGGGGCGACTGAAGTTAAAAAGGCTGCTATGATGGCAGATACTTACGAATTTACCCATAAGGAGTCGAGAGTGAAAGAGAGATCAGTGGTTGGTGGTTGGAGAAAGGCTAATATAGAGGTTAAATCAGCAGAGACTACTAAAAGTCATAGGGAAGGGCCATCTGGCTCTAAACCTCATAGTCAACTTCAAAAACCTGTAAATTCTACTCCCTCGGGAGAAATAATCTGCCATTATTGTAGAAAACCTGGCCATAGAAAAATCAGGTTGTCCAGTTCTGCAGAAGCGCAGTCGTGGGTCTTATACTGATTCTTCAAAATCTGTGGCATTGGTAGTTGGTTCAGAGAGGACTATTAGTTGTGTGGATCCTGAGTCTGAAATAACCCCCTCTCTGTATGATGGGTTTGTCTCCTGGGGTACAGTGTCCATTGGTTCTGGGGAGCCAGAAACCAAAATTAAAATTTTGAGGGACACTGGTGCAGTTCAGTCCTTGTTGTTACAAAGGGTTCGTGATTAGCCAGTTTCAATGACTCTTCAGTGTTGATTCAGGGTGTGGGAAGTTTGTTTGGGGCCATGCCATTGCATAAAGTGTACCTACCCTCTAACTTGGTAAATGGCTATGTTAATGTAGCAGTAGTGCCATCATTACCAGTCCCTGGAGTTTCTATGCTATTGGGGAATGATCTTGCTGGGGTTCAAGTGTCGGTAACCCCATTAATTAGTCACATGCCATGTGAGGTACCAGAAACAGGAGGCTTTGGCCAGGGAGTATCCTGAGGTGTTTTCAGCCTGTGTCGTTACCCGTGCCCAGTCTTGCCCCAAGGGGGTGGTTCCACAGAGAGGGCTGGAGGAGGCAGCATTTGAGCTTGGAGATACCTTCTTTGGAAAACTAGGTTAATCGGATGCAGCTCAGTTTAATAGGGAAACCTTAATCAAGGAGCTCAAGGAAGGACCCTGAGTTGGCCTCATTGTGTAAGGGGGCTGGTACACGGGAGGAGACAGAGGAGTCAGCAGAGGTCTTCTATATACATCAGGGAGTGCTTATGCGGAAGTGGAGGCCTCCTTATCATC